>NC_044551.1:38823120-39125166 GCF_007565055.1 Rhinopithecus roxellana
CTCCATCTTCATGACAGGGAGGATGGGTCCTGAATAGAGGGATGAGGCCTGGGAAATATAAGAGGCAGTTGCAGTGCTATAGAAAGAACTATAGACTAGTGGTTAGAAAACCTGAGTTCTCTCTCACTCTGTGCTACTCATTAGTTTTTTGACTTAGGCAAAATGTTTATCTTACTCGAGACTCTATTAACAATAAAAACACACTAGAGTTACCAACAGGGTCCCAAAGGGAGTAGATAGGGGATCTCGAAAGGGGCTCATTCTTATTTCATTATTACTTCCCTTTCTTCTCTCTCTCTGCCAATCAGCTTTTTTTCCTTTACCTCCCAGTCTGCCTGGTGGAAGACAAGATAATCCAAGTTTTCATGGTATAGCCATGAAAGCCACAAAGAAAGACTGATTCCTGATTCTCATTTCCATGTTTAATTCTTAGCTGAAGATATAATAGATGTAGCTAATTCCCCCTCACCAAAAAGTATGAACAGAGTGTGTATGAATTTTAGACATCATGCCTGAGGCCCACTCCTATGTCCCAACAGATTGTGGATCAGTTCTCATTGCAAGGAAACTGTTTGTCAGCTGATATGTTTCCAAAAGTATTCATTTGCTTGTGTAACTTTATTTCCTCAAAAGTAAAATCTGACCTCCCTTCTCTTGTGTGGTTATAAGTCTTAAAGGAGACCATGTACAAGAAAAAAAATGTGAAATTCAAAGGGCTTTACATATATCAGGCACAAGCTGTAAACTTAAGTCACCCTGTGAATCAGATGTAGAGTTATCGTATTTAGGCTCACACCCTCTAAATCCCCAAGGTGTAGTCCTCTTTCCATGGACATTTGGAAGATCAATGTCATTGCAAGAAGAAAGATAAAACTCACCTAATGTGAATGTTGTGGGCTTAGAGTTCACCAGCAGGCAAGAACTCTCTCCAGGTTTGTAATTAATTACCTTATTTGCATTATGTAAATGTTACCTTTTAAAATTTCATAATTGTTATCTCTGAGATACTTAATTGCTAGAACTAAACAGAACATAAGGGCTGCAGAATGCATGAATATCTAGTGATACTGACAGATTTTGTTCATGACCTGCCATGATTATTAATATTACTATCAATTTCACCAGGGCAGGTTGTCAACATGGGTACTAAACATGAAGCAAAGACAACTCCTTTATCCAGAACTTAATTCACTACAGATGCCACTCCAAAAGGAAAGGATATCCAATCTGACAAGGGATTAATCACCGTAATATATAAGGAGCCCAGACAATTATAGAGGAAAATATCTAATAATCTGACTTTAAAATGGGAAAAAAGATCTGCATAGACATTTCTCAGAAGAAAACATACAAATGGCCAACAGGTATACGACAAGGTGTCCAACATCAATGATATGAGGGAAATGTGAATCAAAAGTACAATGAGACATCATCTCACCCCATTTAAAATGGCTTTTATTCAAAAGACAGGCAATAACAAATGCTGGTGAGGTTGTGGAAAAGAGGGAACCCTAGTACACTGTTAGTGGGATTGTAAATTAGTACAACCACTATGAAGAACAGTTTGGAGGTTTCTCAAAAAATTAAAAATCTAGCTACCCCTCTGGTCCAGTAACCCCCCTGCTGGGTATATACCCAAAAGAAAGGAAATTACTATATTGAAGAGATATCTGCATTCTCATGCTTATTGCAGCACTGTGCATAAATAGTCAAGATTTGGAAACAATCTAAGTATTAATCAACAGACAAGGGGATAAAGAAAATGTGGTACATATACACAACGGAGTACTATTCAGCCATAAGAAAGAATGAGATCCTGTCATTTGTCATTGTGTTAATTGAAATAAGCCAGACACAGAAAGACAAACTTCACATGTTCTCATTTGTTTGTGGGAGCTAAAAATTAAAACAATTGAACTCATGAAAATAGAGAATAGAATGATGGTTATCAGAGGCTAGGAATGGTAGTGGGAGTAGGGGAGGGAAAGTGGGGATGGTTAATGGGTTCAAAAAATAGAATAAGATCTAGTATTTAATAGCACAACAGGGTGATTATAGTCAGTAATAATTGTACATTTTAAAATAACTAAAAGGGCATAATTGAAATGTTTATAACAAAGGATAAATGCTTGAGGGGATGGGATACCCCAATTACCCTGATGTGATTATTAAACACTGTATGCCTGTATATCTCATATAGCCCGTAAATATATACAGCTATTATGTACCCCCCAAAAATAAAAATTTTAAAAAAGGATACACATCTCATTCATGACCTGTAATAATAGTTGATCAAATGACAGATCACTGCTAAGGCCTGTCCTGGGTAATAATTCAACAATATTGGGAGTTAGAAAAAGGCTAAAATGTAAAAGAATATTCTGGGAGTATTTATTGGTAAGCCCCTTGCACATGTCTGATGTGCAGAGTTCTTTCCTACCAGCCCTCTGTAGAACTCCATAGTCTAATTCTGACCCTCTCAGAGCCCTCTAAATCCTCACTATTCAAGGGGGAATAATTATATCTGCCCTGCTTAGCTGGAGCTGGCAGATCATAAATGCTCTGCAAAGGGAGCAGCAGAGAAGAGTGGAGAGTCAAGGTTTCAGGCATATTTGACCCAAGAAAGCCAGAAGTGATACAAGTTTTGGGTGAACGTGAGCTATCTCATATGGAACCATTGAGAGACTAGGTGCACTCTGTGAGGCCCTCAGCAGGTAAATACATGGTAGCTTTAGCTTTAGGAGAAAGATGGTAAGGCGTAAACTGTTGAGTCTTAGTACAATATGAGAGAGAGAAATTTGTGGAGATGAGAATGGAAAAGTGATTGAGAAGGAGTAGAAAGAAAAGACGACAAAGGGAAAAAGAAACCACAGGATAACCTTGAACAGGCCGAGTTTAAAAAAAAAAAATCAACTTGAGGAGAGGTTGTTCTTTATACTGCCGGGGTGCACACACGCAAACATATATACACAGAGACACATAGCTATACATTTCCTCCACCCACACATCCCATATATACAAAATAGGCTCATTTCATTAATTCAGTATATACAACTCATGTGTCCACACCTACACAAATATGCTCCCATAAATGACACAATACACTCTCTCTCTTTCACCTCTGCATATTTTCTGATATCAACAAGAGTAACAACAGCATCTCAGCAAAGCTGTCTAAAACAAGAGCCCAAAAATAAAGACAGGCACAGGGACAAAGACTGTGTGACCAAGACCTGACTAAATGCCAACAGAAAGGTTAGCATGACCCACTCCTGCTTCCTAAAGCTATTGGTAGTTTTTTCTGGAATTCTGTAAATAGAACTACAAATGGAAGAACTTCAGATTAATGGCTAAGAATTATCATTATCCAGATTGTTTCCCATTTTGGAAAGGATATTTTAATGTTCATGTTTACCAAATGACCCTATTCAAATGTTAACTGAAGTAGCAAGATATAAAAACATAAAGCACAGTCCTTCTAGATTCATTCCAAATGCACATAGGAATCAACTTGGACACAAACATACAGACACATACTTGACCATCTCTTACTATGAAGTATATTACTGCTAAGACTCATATCCAGCTTTATCACTAAAGAAGCTTTTAGGCCAGGCGCAGTGGCTCAAGCCTGTAATCCCAATACTTTGGGAGGCTAAGGTAAGCGAATCAGTCAGGAGTTCGAGACCAGCCTGGCCAATATGATGAAATCCCATCTCTACTAAAAATACAAAAATTAGCCAGGCATGGTGGCATGTGCCTGTAGTCCCAGCTACTCAGGAGGCTGAGGCAGAAGAATCACTTGAACCCGGGAGGCAGAGGTTGCCATAAGCTGAGGTCGTGCCACTGCACTCCAGCCTGGGCGACAGAGCAAGACTCTCCCAAAAAAAAAAAAAAAAAAAAAAAGCAGCAGCTTTGAATTACATAGCTGAAGGTAGTACTACATAAAGAAAAGGGCAATTAGATTGATTTGCAAACTACCGTATAGTAAGAACTAACTATGTATAGACACTGTTCTAACATTTTTACATTCTCTCATTTAGTCCTGACAACTCTATGAAGTAGGTATTATTTTCATATTACATATGAGGAAATGAGACACTAAGAAATTAAATCTTATGTTGAGAAAAATGGACTTTGAACGCAGATGGTCTGGCTCTAAATATTATGCTAAAATGAGATTTTATTCTTATACCAGCCACAGACTAGTAGTGACTTTCTGTGGTCCTCTAAGGAGAAGTACTTTGGGCTATGTTTGGGCTTCATAAGAAGGAGTGCTATACTCAATGGCTGAAGTCTGCCACAGGTAAGAAGGTGAATTAAGACATGCATAGAGAGTATTTGCAACACTGATCTGGGTTCCAGAGGTTGAGCACTCACTATATGTGCAAGCTTGCCCAAATACCACAGGTGAGAAGTGAAGGAAGCAAAGACAATTTTGCTACCTTGACAACATCGTAATGGATTTTGGAGTCATGTGAGGACATCTTACCACAACCCTGAGTGGCTCAACGTTGTAAGGTTTTAGATCACTATCCTCTAGTTTAGACTTTCACAACTGAAATGTTTGTTTTCCTAACTTCACTCTGCCTGAATTAGTCAGAGTTCTCCAGAGGGACAGAATCAATAAGATTTATGTATGTACATAAAGACATTTATTAGGGAGAATTGGCTCCCGTGATTACAACGGAAAGTCTCCCAGTAGGCCCTCTGCAAGCTGAGGAAAGAGAGAGGCTGGTAGTGTGGTTCAGTTCAAGACAACAACCTCTCAAAATCAGGAAAGCTGACAGTGCAGCCCTCAGTCTAAGGATGAAAGCCTGAGAGCTCCCAGGGGACCACTGGTCCAAGTTCTGGAGTTCTAAGGCCAAAGAACCTGGAGCCTAATGTCCAAGGGCAGTAGGAGAGGAAGCAAGGGGTCCAGCGAGGTGTGAACTCCAAATATAGGTCTCAATCAATTTAGGAAGTTTCTTTTGCTAAAGTTAAGGACTGTGCACCCCTGACACAGCCTCAGAAGGTCCTGATGACATATGCCCAAGGTGGTCGTGCACGGCTTGGTTTTATACATTTTAGGGAGACAGGAGACCTCAATCAATATGTGCAAGATCTACATTGGTTCAGTCCGGAAAGGTGGGACAACTCGAAGCAGGGAGGGGCCTTCCAGGTCATAGGGTAGATAGAAGACAAACTGTTCCATTCTTTTGAGTCTCTGATTCATCTTTCCAAAGGAGGCAATCAGATAGATATGCATTTATCTCAGTGAGCAGAGGGATGACTTTGAGTTCTGTCTGTCCTTTGTCCACAAGGAAATTCCTTGTCAGCAAGGTAGGTAGCTTAACTTAGTAGCTATCTTTTTAAGGAATAGAATGAGAGGCAGATTTGCCCTAAGCAGTTCCCAGCTTGACTTTTCCCTTTGACTTTGTGATTTTGGGGTTCCAAGATTTACTTTCCTTTCACAAAGGAAGAGAAAGAGAGAGAGAGAGCTGGAAGACTCAGCAAGCTGCTTATGCCCCCTTTTCCCCCTGCTTTGTTCTGGCTGTGCTGCCAGATGATTGGATGGTGCCCACCCACACTGAGGAGGGTCTTCCTCTCCTAATCCACTGACTCAAATGTCAATCTCCTCTGGCACTCATAAACAGTATGAGACACACTCATAAACAGCACTTCACTAGCCATCTAGGCATCCCTCAATCCAGCCAAGTTGACACTTAATATTAACCATCACAAAATCCACTGTTTGTCAACTTGACACCCATATATATTTTAAAATTATAATCTCTAAAGATGATAATAAAGTCCTAATTCTGCCTAACATAATTCTTCATGCAAGCAAAAATGCACAAATCCTTAACTTAAATATTATTACATAAAATTAACACTTAAGTGCCAACATGAATTCAATAAATTTTACATTACATTTCAAGGGAATAGAGAAAATAAAGATGTTTGCTTAATACAGGTATATATATATGCACAAACATATTTTTACCAAAATGAGCAAATATAGTCTTCATTTCTGTAACTGGTCACATGGTCATAGTTGGTATTAATAATTACCTTTTTCTGCTCGCAATCCCAGTACTTTGGGAGGCTGAGGCTGGCAGATCACCTGAGGTCAGGTGTTCGAGACCAGCATGGCCAACATAGTGAAACACTGTCTCTACTAAAAATACAAAAATTGGCCAGGCATGGTGGCACACACCTGTAATCCCAGCTACTTGGGAGGCTGAGGCAGGAGAATCACTTGAACTCATGATGCAGAGGTTGCAGTGAGCCAAGATTGCACCACTGCACTCCAGCCTGGGTATCAAAGTGAGACTCTGTCTCAAAAAAAAAAAAAAAAAAAAAAAAAAAATTCCTTTTTCTATTATTTATTTTGTATTTTCTTTGTCTTTAACAAGTACTTAGCTGGTTGTGCTTTTTATTTGCTAGAGTGACCCAAACTTATTTTTTTGTTTGTTTCATTTTGTTTTGTTTTTTGAGATGGAGTCTCATTCTGTCACCCCGGATGGAGTGCAGTGGCATGAACTTGGCTCACTACAAACTCCGCCTCCTGGGCTCAAGCAATTCTCCTGTCTCAGTTTCCCAAGTAGCTGGGCTTACAGGTGTATGCCACCACACCCAGCTAATTTTTGTTGTATTTTTATTAGAGACTGGTTTTGCCATATTGGCCAGGCTGATCTTGAACTCTGCACCTCAGGCGATCTGCCTCCCAAAGTGCTGGGATTACAGATGTGAGCCAACACACCAGGCCCCAAATTTTCATTCTTAAAGGGTCTGGGTCATCCCTAGTCCTGCCTGGATTGGGCTGTTGTCATTTCCTATGGGCCGTAATTATAGAGCAGGGTAATACTATTAATAACAGACACCATAAGGGATTTTTTTTCTATTCCAGACATACTCTCTCTTACCTCCACTGTGGAGTAGTAGTCTGATTTTGATAGTCTGGGTCAGTCACCATAGCCAACACTGTAACCCTTCTTAACCTTTTGACTTAGAGGCATGAGGAGTTAAAAGTGACCAGGTGGCAGTCTTAAATTTCATTTCAGTGGAATCATTGTATCTTGGTGGCAGCATTCCTCCCTCAGGAACTAAGAGCTCTAGGCCAGCAGAACATAATCTCATGGGAACAGGAAGCAAACATTCTGCTGTTAGGTCACTAGAGGTAGTGGTGAGTGGGGCCACTTCTACCTCCTATTAACCATCACACGGCCTCACATCTGTTACTAAACATGATAGAATTCAATCTATAATAAAGCTCCTTTATGTCCTTATAATACAGTGGGGAATTTAATGAATGTTGAAAAGTTGTAATAGTAAAGAAAGTGATTTTCCAAACTCAGAATTCAATGGAGAAGAAAATAAAAGGACAGTTGAAATTCCATCACTTGAACAAAGCTCAATATGTTTAGCTGCTCTATCAGACACGAATAAAATCATGTGCTCACCTTCCAAAAAGAATATGATGCTTAATACTGATCAATGGATATGAGTAAGAAGAACACTCTATATCAATTTTTTTGTTTTTTTTTTTGAGATGGAATCACACTCTGCTGCTCAGAGTGAGTGCAATGGTGGGATCTCGGTTCACTGCAACCTCCACCTCCCAGGTTCAAGCGATTCTCCTGCCTCAGCCTCCTGAGTGGCTGGGATTACAGGTGTACGCCACCATATCCAGCTAATTTTTGTATTTTTAGTAGAGACGGAGTTTTACCATGGTGGTCAGGCTGGTCTCAAACTCCTGACCTCAGGTGATCCGCCTGCCTTGGCCTCCCAAAATATCAATTTATTTTTTACAACTTCTAGCAACCCCGTTAGAGAACTTACGTAAGGTCACCGAGCCATTCTGAGAAGATGCAGAACTATTACCCCAAGTTGCTAATACCCAGCTTATTTTGTCTCTGCCCTCAGATTTGCCATTTAGGGGATGGGAAGAACCAAGTGTTTGTCAGTCTCTCTCATGACCAAGGGTCTGTGGGCAGGTGACTGGCAGGGAAAAGGGCTGTGGGCTGTGTCCATGGAAGGACTTGGCCCTCAGCCTGGCTTCATTTGAATCACACACTCAAGAGACAGAATTAACCAGCTGTGGAGATTGAGTTCACTGAAAAGGAAAAATGAGGCTGCCAAAGAAGGGGTGGGGGACACTAATGCAATCTAAGACTGTGTTAAATAGAACAACAGGCATTTGTTGTTGTTGTTTTTTCTCCCTGCTCTGCTTCATGAAGGGTTTAAGGATGTAATACAAATTTTGTCCAGAAACAAGTAGATAGAAATCTCTCTCTACACTTGTGGCTGTCAGATCACACACTGAAAGAGAGTCCTACATTCCATAAAAGAGCTTCAGGAGGTCTTTGGGAAATTAGAACTTGAAGGGTGACCAGGATGATGATGGGGCAAAAAGCAATAGCATGTGGTGGATGACTGAAGAATCTGAGAATATTTCTTCTAACAAAAGGAAATTAAAGACAGTTATGTTTTACCTAACACTTAAAATTGTCACATTGAAGAAGAAGACTTTTTTTATGTGGGTTTGGAGAACAGAATACAACTGATAGTTGAAAGTTCTAAAACCTGTCCAAAAATGAAAAACAATTCTTGTGAAGTAATGGGTACCTACTATCAGAACTATTCAAAAAGAAGCACATGTATAAATTTATCTGCAGCATGCCTAATGTCTGGTGGTCATAAGGAACTTTTAAAAATCATGCATTTAACCAACTCAGTCATGTATTTTCTAAGTTATCTTTTCTTCTTTATTGGGCACTATTGTGGAAGATTTCATAGGCTTATTTGCTGAGTCTTAATAAGTAACTTGGGCTACTTTTGTATAAAATGCCAAATAATTTTTTATCAAAATTAAGGAGGGAAGTATGTGACATGTCTGGGTGGATCAAGGTGGTTGGGGAGAGATATCATCTATTCAATTGTCATGGGATTTACTTTTTAAACTTTTCCCTACAGAGGAACAAAACATTTCAAATACCATACAGACTTCTGGGCTATGGATTATACTATCAGCCATTTGGAATGTTTGACAATAGCAAATCATTTATCACTGATACAGCACATTAGTCCAGCTCCTTTGAACTGAAAGGGGTTTCAGGACAAATACCAGTTTCCCCTTCTTTTCTCTGTTTATGAATTCTACTAAGTTATTATTCTCATAAGAGCTCACCTGATCCAGCTATTTGTAATGCAGTTAGTGACCTCACTACCCTGACTCCAGTTGAATACCTTATTATATATGGAAAGAAAAGAGTGAAGCTGTTCTTTCATCTGTTCTGTAATTCCCAGACTTAAAAAAATAGCTATCTGCATTTTCAGAAGGTTTTATATCAGATTCCCTTTACTTTGCTGATACAGCAGTAGATACAATAGCTGTGTAGGGCAATTTTGTAGCCAACTCGCTGCAACTGAACAAGGCAGGATGAGAGATTGTATTCAAAATTTAGTTTCACAGTTCTATATGTCTTTCCAGATGAGTAAGATCAGAACTTTCATTCACAGATGACAATAAGTCACAATGGTAAAAAAAAAAAAAAAAAAAAAAAAAAGGAGGGGTAACCCTTTCCTTATAGGTGCTGCTGAATTGAATGTATTTAGAACCCAAAATCACAAACATGAAAATTTGATGCCTTCAAAATAAAGTGAATAGGTAAAAGGGATGGATATGAAGCAACAGAAAGCATAGTGTTGATGTTTAGTTGGAACCTCTGTGCTCTGCTTAAGCACTTTGTAATTCAACAACAATGTTAATACCACAATAATTTAAAAATGTAGCTTAACCAAACACTTCAGTTGAATATTTTTAGCTTGTAGATTTGCCATTTAAGCGGGAAAGATCGTTAAACATCACTTGGTCCAGTGGTTTTTAACTCTGACTCCAGATTCAGATGCCTGGACAGCTTTTTAAAAATACTAATACCTGCTCCTCACACCAGATCAATTAGATGAATATCTCTGCCATGACAACCAAACAACAGTGTACTTTAAAAACGTCACCAGCTGATTCTAATGTACAGCTAGGCATAAGAAGCACTATGAGGAAACAAAAGCTTAAAGGAATAAAAGGGTTTAAGATTGCAGTAGCATGTGGTAGCTAGCATAACCAACTCTTAACTTTCAGTGATTAACTTCATAGGTTCAAATTCCGAGATGTCCAGAAGCAAATGCAAAGAGGAAGTAAGGAAGTGGATACGTGCAAAAGTCATCAAGATTCTCATTTGATTACAGCAAATATTTGGCGGGTTGGAAGTTAACGATATGCTACACCGTCTATACCTGTAACGTGCCCAAAATAACTGAATACTTTTAAATCCAGTAATAATCCATTAGAGAGATGAAGGTGTCAGTGTGCAGGCAAGTAAACCACATTGCCAAGTATACAAGCTAATAAATTTCCCAGGATGGATTTAGGGTTTTCTATTTCAAGCAAAATTTACAAAAAGTTAAATGCACAAATCTTCAGTGTACAATTACACAAGTTTAGCAACTATATACATCCATGTAAACAACACTATCATGATGAAGAACGTTTTTATCACCCAGGAAATTACTTTATGTCCCCTTCCAGTCAATCCACTCACCATAGGAACAACTATGGTTCTGATTTTTATCACTGTGTACTAGAACTTCACATCTTAGGAAATCATATAGTGCTTTCTCATTGTTTCTTGCTAGTTTGGACAGTATCATTTTTTTGAAATCCATTCCTGTTGTTCCATGTTATCAGTAATTTGCTCCTTAATGTAGCTGAGGAGGATTCCATTATATGCAGATACCACAACGTATGTACCCATTGTACTCTTGACATTGGCTATTGTTAGTAAAGCTTTTGGCTCTTTACTAGTAAAGTTGCTATAAACATGCTCAAGTCTTGTTGTAGAAACATTTTCATTTCTCATAGGTAAACACTTAGGGATGGAATTTCTGAGTCACAACAGAGGTATATGCTTAACCTTATGAAAATTATCAAGCTGTTTTCCAAACTGGATGTTCCATTACCTGCTTCTCTGAGTAAGATCTGAGAGTTCCACTTATGGCATATCCTCACCAACATTTGTTGTTGCCACAAAGAAGTGGTGCAATATTTTATTTTCATTTACACATTTACATTTCTCTGATGACTAATGATATCAAGCACGTTTTCATGTGCAATTCACCGTTTTTCTTAACGTCCAACGCTTTTGTTCAGTTGTAAAAAAAAATAAATAAATAAAGTATCTTTTTATTAATGGTTTGCTCTTATTCTGGGTCAAGTTCATCATCGAATATATATTGCTAATATTTTTTCCCACATTGCAGCTAAACTTTTCATTTTCTTTAGATGAGCAGAGAATTTTTTCTTTTTTTATTTTGGTGAAATCCAATTTACTGCTTTTTTGCAGCTAGTGTTTTTTCTTTCATCTCTATAAAATCTTGCCTATCTTAAGATCATAATATAATCTTCTGTGTTTTTTTTCTTCACAAGACCTTTACAGCTTTAGCTTTTATAATTGGATCTAGAATTTATCTACATAAATTTTGTGAATATTGTGAATTGTGGCTAAGATTCATTATTTCCATGATTATCCAGTTATTACAGCACTGTTTGTTCAAAAAGACTTTCCATTGAAGTGTCTTTGAGCTTTTATTGAAATTAACTGACTATATGTGTATTGATTTATTTCTGAGCTCTACTTTGTGCCAGTGCTCAGCTTGTATATCCTTATGCTAACACAATACTGTCTTGATTACTGTGGTTTGCTGCAGGTCTTGATATCAAGTAATATAATTCATCTGAATTTGTTCTTTTTCACAATAGCTTTGGAAGTTCTTTATCTCTTGTATTTTCATATAAATTTTAGAATAAAGTTGTGTATTTCCACAAAAAAATGCAGTTTTCATTTAGTTTGTAATTAGGTCTAATCAAACCATATTAAATCTTCCAGTTCAGTAACATGTTTCTATCTTCGTAAACTTAGGTCATCTTTAAATCTCTGAGGAATATGTTAGAATGTTTAGTAGAGTTTCTATATCTTTTTGGGTAGTGCAGAGGGGGGCATAAAGAGAGAATGATTAATAGGTACAAAAATACAGTTAGAAGGAATAAGATCTAGCATTCAGTAGTACGATAGCCCAACTACAGTTAACAATAATTTATGATATATTTTGAAATAACTAAAAGGATGGAATTGAAATGTTCCCAACACAAAGAAATGATAAATGTTTGAGGTGATGGCTACCCTAATTTGATCATTACACATTGTATGCTTGTATGAAAATATCACATGTACCCCATAAATGTGTATAACTATTATGTATCCATAATTAAAATTTGTTAAATATATATGGTCTGTTTATGCTATTGTAAATGGTATATATACATTTCATTTTCCATGTTTGCAGCTAGATAGAAATACAACTTTTTATTTTTTATTGATGGTATATCAATCATTACCATGGGTTACCTGTAATATGTCAGAAACTCTATTAAAGATTCTGCATTTCAATACTTTATGGCAATCCAAGAGAAAAGGAAACTGAGGCAGAAATAAATGAATTATACATTCAAGAACATAAAGCTAACAATGTTTAAACTGCTCTGTTTACGTCATAATATGGAGCACCTTGAGTATCACATCCTTGAGAGCATAAGCCCACCAGTCAGTGAGTTTCCCTGGTAGATCCTTCAGCAGGGAAATAAATATAAGCATGTTTTAAGAAACATATACAGATGGAGGTGGAAAAAATGAAATGGATGGGGTGATGAGATTCAGACCACATGTTGTCAAATATCTCACGTACTGCCCCCTCCAATTCAACCCCATTTCTTTAAGTTTGCTAAGAGTGAAGTTTCATGCTGCCACTTTGCAAAATAGTCTTGCAGTTGTTCAGTGATAAAACATAGAATTATTTATTGTATGACCTAGCAGTTTCACTCCTAAGTACAGAGTCAAGAGAAATGAAAATATATGTCCACAAAAAAACCTGCATGTGAATATTTATTGGAGCATTACTTATAATAGCCAAAAGGTGAAAACAACCCAACTGTTCATGAACTGATAAATGGATAAGAAAAATGTGATGCTCTATTTAAAGGAAACTATTTGTCTGTGAAAGGAATGAAATATGATCCATGCAACATGAATGAACCTTGAATACATTATGCTAAGTGTAAAGAAGCCAGTCACAAGAAGACCACATATCACTTAATTCCATTTATATAAAATGTACAGAATAAAGAAATATCTGTAGACAGAAAGTAGGCAGTAACTGCTCAGGGCTGGGGCAAGGGGAGACAGGAGAGTGATAGCTAAATGGCATAGGACTTTTCAGGTGATGAAAGTGTCCTAAAATTGACTCTGCTGATGGTTACTCATGTTGATGAATACAATGAAAATGATTAAATTCACATATTTTACATATGTGAATCATATAGTAGTATGTGAATTTTAACTATTAAAAATAAAAGAATAAAGCTCCTTTTTTTTTTTTACAGCACAAGGTTTGACACCTAATAGGTGCCCAATAAATATTTATTGGAAAGATTAAAGAACAAATTCACCATAATAGGCTCCTATTATGTCCACATACTGAGCTGCAGTGAGGAAGGAGAAAATGTTTTTGTAAGAGGAATAAAGTAACTCCCTTTATTTATTCTACCATGTGTTAAATCACCTGAAACACCACTTACTGTTCTAGGCTTTATTTAACTAAATCTTTTACATCTTTTGAGACTCTTTCCGGAATACTGTTGTCATCTATTATGACTGGTATTTTCAGCACTGCCTTAAAGCATGATCTTTGGTGGGTCACTTTACTTTTCCTGGCTTGTTTCTATCAGAATTCTTGAAAGCTACCTTGAGAAGCTGACTAATGAGAACAGCAAGTGAAGCAGAAAAGGCTCTGGGTGGAAACTACAACAGAGCTACAAGATCACGAAATACAACAGGCAACTTTGTATCATTCAGCATTTTTGCCACCCTAGTTTTCAACTAGAAAAAAAGAAAATCTTTGCCTTTTTCAGAAAATATCAATATCACTGTTGCTATGTTTCCTTCTTCTCCTTCTCCTTTAAGTTCTTTCAGCCCTACAAAGTTAGAATAGAAAAGGACCTTAGAGATTCTTTAGTTCAGTGTTTTTCACACTTTTATTATGAACCACCTGAAGATTTTAAAATGTAGAATCAGATGTAGTAGTTCTGGAGAGAAATTCAAAATTTCGACAGGCTTCCACGTGATGTGGATACTGCTGTTTCATGGACTATACTTTTAGTAGGAGACTTGTTCAAGGTCACAAAGCTTCCCAATAGGAAGACCCAAGATCGAACAAAGTCTCTAAAATCTTAACTGAGGGTTCTTTCCACTACACAGCATGTATCAGAAACCTGAAACACATTTCCCCTTCATCCCCTAATCATTAAGTCTTGAGGTGTCCTGAGATTCTCATACTTAAGCAAAAATCCTCATATGAGTTTTTTATCTGCCCTACCAAACTCTTAAAAACATTAAACATGAGAGAACAAAGCCCCCTCTTGGTCATCAAGGGACAATATTTTCCTCCTAAATGGCCACTCTGCCATCCCAGGATACAGTCAGCTTCTGCTCTACTTTCTGCCATCAGTGTGTGGTTGCAGATACATACAGATGGATTTTAGCTTAGTCAAACCACATGCGTAGCAGATTTGAAGAAAAAGACTCAGAAAAACTTTCAAGAGAAAAACTCCAAGAGTAATCTGTGATTTATAACCCTATCAATATGGATAAATAAGAAAGGGTTTTAGATATTAGAGGGTCGATAAAATATAATAAGCATATGTTGGTATGTGCATAGAGCATTTTTGACAGACTACACAATAAAGTTAATAATGATTAAATTTAATTGCTAATAGTTAAGTGTGCATACTTGTGATTAGGAAAAAACTGAGGGCCTTTTTATTTTCACATTGTATAATACCTTTTGGTCTTTTTATTTCTGCCATATGCACATACCACTTTAATGTTTAAAAATCAGAAATGTTTGAATGATGTTAATAAAAGGCAGTGTGGCAGACTGTAATCTCCAAAGATGGCCACAGCATATTTTCAATTCCATATGCCCCTCCAGAACCCTGCAACTCCCTATCAGGAGTTGTCACCTATTTCCTCTCCCCTCAAACCTGGAAAGGCTTGTGACTTTTCCAGCCAATAGAGTAGAATGAAGTAATGCTGTATGACTTCCAGGACTGGGTCTCAAAAAGCATACCGCTTCCACCTGTCTCCTTCTTTTTGAGTTGCTCACTCCAAGAAGACAACTCTTATGCTATGAAAAGGCCCACATTCACCCACACAAAAGGATCACACAGAGAAGCTCATGGCCAGTGTAATTGAAGTTCCAGTCAACAACCTTTATCTACCACCATTTATGTGAGTCAACAAGCCTTCAGATGGTTCCAGCCCTCAGAATGAATCTTCTAGTTGGGGCCCCACATGTCATGGAGAGGAGACAAGTTATCATCTTTATGTCCTTGTCTAAATCCCTGACTCAGAGAATCCATGAACATAATACATGGGTTTTATATATCCTAAATTTCAAAGTAGCTTGTTATGTAGCATTAAATAAATGAAACATATTTTATGCCTGGAAACAAGGTGCTGTCATAACAAAACTACCTAAAAACCACAGGGGAGTGACTTTAGGATTTGGAGATTAATAGAGACTGGAAAGACACTGAGGAGCGTGTTGGTGAAAACGTAAAGGGTCTTAAGAAGTCTGACAATGAAAGTTTGATGGCCTTCAAGAAGAGTCTAAAGAGTGGAATTAAATAAATAAAAGTGTTTCTGGAAACCGAAAGAATACACTTGTGATATACTGGTAGAAAGTTTAGAAACACTATTACCTGTGATAACATGGAAGCTAGAAAATGTATTCACTGGTCTCGATAATCCATGGAGGCTTCCAGGTAGAGTATTTATTGAAAGTGCCACCTGTACTATAGGCTGCTAGAGCATTCTATGTTAAATATAATAGAGAAATGCTAATGAAAAGACTACTGAATGTAAAGGAGCCAGGACTTTCTGGGTTTAAAAATAACAATGTTTTTCATTCCTAGGCTTTCCAGATGGTAAATTATGCTAACATTAATAAACAGATTTGCTGTCGAGATCAGATCTTGGGTTCTGTCGGGCAACTATGATCTACAGATAAAATCAAGGCTATGACTTTCAAACCCTTTGTTGAGATCTCAAAAAGACTTAAGGTGGTGTCTCAAACATACAAAACCCCATTCAAAGATCTTAAGGATATGTCTCAAAGATCCTCTTTATTTAAATGTGGAATTTCTAAAAATCTTAAGGGCATTGTTCCCTTGAAGAGTTACAATAAGTCTAATGTAGGTAAGGACGTATTTCAATAATATTTGTGGTTGGTAGCTTTTGTCTAGTGGAGTTAACCTCTATAACTAAATAGAAAATCTACAACATTTACAAGATAATTATTATATTCCCTCATATATTCTCATATACAAAGGAAAACACTGCCCACTATTTCTTAAGGAAACGGAAGAATGACTCTGAAAACACAGCCAAGAGCCACTGAGAATCATTCTCAAGCAGTAGTCTTGAGAACCAAAGAACCGGCAAGAAAATTTTAAAAAGCCTAGTTGGATTTCAAAATTCCTATGGACTAGTGATTGCTGTGTGCCTCATGTCTTCTAATTTTTTAAATAAGAATGCCTTTAGTAGTGATCCTATGCCAGTTCTACCATGGTATGTTGGGTGGATGTGGGGAAGACAATTGTTTCTATAGTTTATAGGTTAAGAGAAACTATACCCAAGAAGCTATATTGAGATGCTGTATCTATGAAACATTTTTCATCCCTGTACTTGTTTCAGATTATGAGATTCTAGACCACAAACCTGAGCCTGACACTATAATGGGATGGGACTTTGATAAATGTGTATAGATGGAGAGGTGAGTACATTTTACATGCATGTGAGAAGAATGTGAATTATTGTGACCAGAGGGCTGACTGTGGCAGATTATATTTTTCAAAAATAGTCACAGCAATATTTCAAATCCCACATGCTCTTCTATAATTTTGCTTGTTCCAATCAAATGATAGTCTATTTCTCTTCCCCATGCACCTTGGCTCTCTTATGGCTGCTCTGACCAACAAAGCACATTGACAGTGATGTTTTGTGCCTTTTGAGGCTTTGTCTTAAAAAAAAAATACAACTTCTCCCTCCCTGTGTTTAATACCTGGGTGATGAGTTGATCTGTGCAGCAAACCACCATGGCACACTATGTAACAAACTACACATCCTGCACTTGTACCCCTGAACTTAAAATAAAAATTGAAGGTAAAATAATAAAAATTTAAAAAAATAGAAGCATCCAAACCAAAAGAAGAAAAAAGGATACAGCTTCTATATGCTCTTTTTATTTGAAATGTTTGCTCTGGATCGAGCAGCCATCCAGGAGGTAGCCCACAGTAGTCCATGCAAAGGGGCCCACATGGAAAGAAACTTAGGCTGACAGCCAGCATCAACCACCAGACATGTGAATGAACAAACTTACAAACGACTTCAGCTCCCAGTCTTCCAGTCTTCCATTCAAGTCCCCAGGCATCAAGAGGCTAAAGACAAACCATCCCTGAAGAGCGATGTTTGAATTTTTCACCCACAGAATTTGTGATCGTAACAAATGGTTGTTTTATAACACTAACTTTGAGTTAGTGTTATACAGTATTACATAACTAGAACAGCTAAGAAGAGTGGCTACCTGCAACATTTTCACTTTGCTTAGTAATAAGATGAATAAAATTATTTAAAAATGCTTTCACATCCAATAACATATATGATCTTCACAAAAAAGCATGACAACATTTTTATGTCTGAATTTACTTTATCCAAGTCTTGTGGTAAATATAATGATCTAAAACCACAGTTAAGGAAAATTAAGGTGACTTGACCAAAGGTCATACACTAGTAAACAACAAAGCTATGGCACTGACCCAAATTCTCTAACTCTAAAATCCAACCCTCACATGAAATATTAACACCATATTCATGAATGTCCATGAAACCCACATGTGCATTAGAAAGACAGACCACTCCAAAGGAAGAACAACCAAGCACCCCTAAATATTGACATTCTGTGATTTAATTAAGTGTAAAAATAATGATTGGTTTATCCCTATGGCTCCTTGGAAAGTTACCATTCAACTTCCCATGAATGACATCAGGAATATCAAAGAAAAGATGAACACATAACATATACATCAAACCAACTAGGATGTCAGTTTCATAAGAGAATGATGTTTTGCCTATTTTGTTTAGTAGTGACTAACCAGTGACTGAAACAGTGTCTGGCATTTGGTAAATGCTCAGCAACTTTGGCTTACATTATTAAACTCAAAAATACTTCAAAAGTGATCTTTTTTCCATATTCATTGTAAAGTTCCGGTCATGTAAATTCAAAATAAATGAAAGGAAATGGAGTTTAGAATCACACAATTGAATCTCCCAGAGACCTTCCAATTCAGCTATTGAAGGTCCTTTGTATTGCCAGTGGGGAAAATGAACACCTAAGACTGTACATCCCCAGGCACAGGTCACATGGCAACTGGGTGTGACAGAACCACAAAGGCTTCTCCTATTTCAATGTCCCTTTTCTAAGTCTGGTAAATTCATTATTCCCAAGGAACTGTGCAGAATTAAAAGACAGATTTAGGAAAACTAATATATCATCAAAGGAGAACAGAATGTCTTTGGCATGTCCCTAACCTTTGAAAATAGGATCACAAAGAACAGGCAGGACCTTCCATCCCCATCTCCTTGGCTACTGATTGAAACAGGCACCTTATGCAGAGGCCTTTGAGGACATTGCTGATTTGTGTCTGGATTTCTTGTTGCATACTGAGATTCAAGAAAGATAAAGGGGATTTTCTTAGCCAGAGACAAGATTTCAATATAATCTTCCCTTTATTAATAGGTAAGATTAGTATTAATCTTTTAATCTGTTAATACTAAGATTAATAGAGAATTAATCTAGCAATACTAATCTTACCTTTACTATTCATTCAGCTAACATTTACTGAATGATTACCAGTGCCATACATTAGGCTAAGTGCTTTCCCATCATTATCTTAAATTCTTTATCAACAATGAGGGGGAAACAAATAGCATCTCCATTACTAGATGAGAAAAGTAACACATGGAGAGTGGAAATCAGTTGCCCCAAATCAGACAACTCATTAATGGCAGAAGCAAGATTTGAAGCCAGGTACATATGACTTTAAAGTTTGTTACATAGCTTATAAAGAGTTGCTTTTGGTTTACCACTGTAGTATAAGTCCTTTGACCCACTGAGAAGCCCCCAGTTCTCCTTCCCCTGGGTATAGGATTCTGCAGTCAAATGCTCTACCACTGAGCTATACAGCCCCCTGAATACAGTATTCTGTGAGGAGACCCACATTTAATCTGAAGTCTCTTTGAACTAATGGGAATTACTTTTTACAAAGAATATTTATTCCCACTGGCCATTACTTCTCAGTTTCCCTTATTCCCTCCAGAATGTCTTCATCAGTGTTGCAATTTTCTTATTGACAATAGGGTCTCAGGGTTTATCATACCTCTTCCAGAACACCTTCTTGTATTCTCCTCTCCATTTGCTATTGTGAGGACCAGAGTGGGGAGAAAGTCAGCTGGACTTTATTTGGCCAGCTGGTCTGCAGAAGTCTGAACACCAGAGCCAAGATTCCGGTCCTGAGGAGGAAGGCCAAAAGCCTGCCACGTTCCATTTGTTTTCTTTCAAAGGCCATTGCAATGGCTCTAGACAATTGTCTGGCAGGCTACATCGGAGGATATTTACTTCACACCTACTCACAGATGGCTTTACCAAGTTACACACAAGTTCCAATTTTTCCCAAAGCTTAAGTTTATAAGTAGAAAATTACAGAAGTTATAGCTGAGCAGTTATTGTCATTATTAAATATTTTCATCAGCTAATATTTGAATACTCGCATGCTAGGGAATATACAAAACACTTAACAGTAATACCTCACTTAATCCTCACATCAACCTTGTAAAGCAGGCATTGCTGCCACCCTTATTCTACAAATAAATAAGCTGAGCCTCAGAAGGGCCAAGTAACTTGCCTAGCGTCACACAGTTAGTGAGAAATGGAGTTAATTTTAAAACTCCAGGTAGCCTGACTCCGTATCATATAAATATTCCTTTGTTTTCCTTTGACGGAGTCTCCCTCTGTTGCCCAGTCTGGAGTGCAGTGGCACAATCTCAACTCATTGCAACCTCTGCCTCCCAGGTTCAAGTGATTCTCCTGCCTCAGCCTCCTGAGTAGCTGGGATTACAGGCATGCACCACCACACCCAGCTAATTTTTGTATTTTTAGTAGAGACGGGGTTTCACCATGTTGGTCAGGTTGGTCTCCAACTCCTGACCTCATGATCTACCCCTCTCGACCTTCCAAAGTGCTGGGATTACAGGCATGAGCCACCACGCTTGTCTCATATCCTATATTTTTTAATCCCACTGTGCTATAAAAGCTAATAGAGGTGATAATGATAGTAGTAGTGGTAGTAGTGGTGATAGATGGTATTGTTATTAAGAACAACAGAAGCAGCAAAACACAAACGTTCTTGCATTGTGCCAACTGATTTATACACACTATGTCATTTCACCCTTACGGTTCTTCTTGGGGCACATCAGTATCTTTATTTTGCCTCAAGAAACTGAGCTCCCAGATGAACATAGATGCAAAAATCCTCAAAAAAATACTAGCAAACCAAATTTGACATCACATCAAAAAGATAACAGATCACAATCAGGTGGGATACATACCAGGGATCCAAGAATGGTTCCACAAATGCAGATCAGTAAACATAATATATCACATTAACAGAATGAAGGACAAAAACCATATGACCATATGATCACCTCAACAGACAAAAAGAATTTGATAAAATTAAACATCCATTCATGATAAAAACTCTCAACAAATTGGACAGAAGGAACAGGATACTAAAGGTCATCTATAACAATCCCACAGCTAATATCATACTGAATGAAGAAAAGTTGAAAGTCTTTCCTCTAAGAATTGGAACAAGACAAGAATGCCCACTTTCACCAGTCCTATTCAACATGGCACTGAAAGTCCTACCCAGAGCAGTCAGGCAAGAGAAAGAAATAAAAGGCATCCAAATTGGAAAAGCAGAAGTTAAATTGTCTGTCTTTGCTGATAATATGATCTCATGTCTAGAAAAACTTAAAGACTCCACCAAAAAGCTTTTAGATTTGATAAATGAATTCAGCAACATTTCAGAAAACAAAATCAACATGCAAAAATCAGAACCAATTCCTTTTTTTTTTTTTTTTTGAGACGGAGTCTCGCTCTGTCGCCCAGGCTGGAGTGCAGTGGCCTGATCTCAGCTCACTGCAAGCTCTGCCTCCCGGGATTACACCATTCTCCTGCCTCAGCCTCCTGAGTAGCTAGGACTACAGGCACCCGCCACCTTGTCCGGCTAGTTTTGTTTTTTTTTTTTTGTATTTTTTTTCTTAATCACATTTATTATTATTATTATTATTATTATTATTATTATTATTATTTATTATACTTTAAGTTCTAGGGTACATGTGCATAACGTGCAGGTTTGTTACATATGTATACTTGTGCCATGTTGGTGTGCTGCACCCATCAACTCGTCAGCACCCATCAATTCGTCATTTATATCAGGTATAACTCCCAATAGAGACGAGGTTTCACCGTGTTAGCCAGGATGGTCTCGATCTCCTGACCTCATGATCCGCCCGTCTCGGCCTCCCAAAGTGCTGGGATTACAGGCTTGAGCCACCGCGCCCGGCCCAACCTCTTTTCAATTGTGACTACTACCATTTCATTTTAAAGCTGGAGAAACTGAGACCCAGAGAGGGAAAGTCCCGAGCCCGTATTTCCAGAGTAAGTTAGTCTAGCAGTCTGGTAGTGACAGCCCTCAAACCTGGATTACTAACTCCTAGAGAAGTGCTCTTTTCTTAGAAACACCTATGAGAAAACTCAGCAAAGCTTTGTTTTAGGCAATCAAGGGGTGTTCTGAGAAACAGTAAGGGACAGAATTGGCCTTGAAGCCAGAAAATAAGAAATGAGCCATTTATTACCTGATTCATTTTTACCAAGACACTTAATTTGTCTCAGGCCCCTCCTCTTTCAGTAGGAAGCTTATTATATGATTGGGAAGTTTTGCCATTAGGAACTATTCAAGACAGTGTGTGGGCAAGAGCTAAATTAGGCTATAAAAATATTAAGTGCTGTCATTTGAGACTGAATACATTTCTATTGGTCAAAGAAACAAAAAAGTGCTTTCATTGAAAATGTTGACTTAGGTTGGCTGTGAAATATATGAGAATAAAAATTCTTTTTTTTTTTAAACTACATTCTTAGCACGAACAAGGTCCTGAGATAAACAATGTATATGTATTACTTCAGTTTAGCATCACAAAACCCTATAAATTGACTATTATTGTTCTTCCTAGTCTAGAGGTGTGAAAAATGAGGCCCCAAGAAGTGCAGTACCTGTCCAAGTTAAAAGCTGGCAGGTGACATAACTTGAGATTGAAACTCAGGGAGTTAGACTCAATCACTGTATTATGCTGCCTCTGTGGGTAGGCTGAGAAGGAAATTGTGGGGATGGCTTCAGTGAAAGCCAGAGGCATCCAGACTTACATCCTCCACAGAAACTAGGAGGACATGCATTCAACCATACATAAGTTAGTATTTCAGAGAGCCTAAAATGATATCCTGGCTGTGCCCTGTGCTTTCAGAGAAGGGAAGCATCACCACCAGTGTGCATTTCAGAGGGGTTAAAGGATACTCCACAATGTCAAACATTAATTTTTCGCCTCCTTCTCCTAAGGCAGTTCCTTTTTCTCAATCCCTGGCCTTGAAACTCTGTTCGCATTCATGAACATCCAGGTCTCAGATAACAACTCCCCTGTCTACCTTACATGTATCTATTTTACAGACCACAGATTATACACCTAGGTGCTGAGTTGTATTAAAGCTCTTTCACAGAGAGAAAACTTTATATAAATACCAGGGATCTTATGGAAACCTAGAATCAAAGATCCTGGGCACTATCAAAAACAGCCAGATTGAAATTGAAATGCATGGGCTTTGCTAATCGACAGAGCACTACAGCTAAAAGAAGACATGAATGTAAGGTAATCCAAGACACCCGTGTTTGGGTGTAAGCCCAAAGAGTAAAAAGTAGAATGATTTGCACAAGGTGTCACAGATGGCAAAAGCAGAACCTAAGCTGGCACTCAGCTTGCAGATTTGCAATCGCTGTTCTTTCTTCTTCATCATGCTGCCCTCTCTCTCCATTTCTATCACTCTGTTAGGTCCACCCCCCACTTCTCATTTGCATCACTTCCCAGTTTCTCTGAAGCCATGGCCTCAGAAATAATCACTTTTAAACTATCTGTTTTTCATTAAAGCAGTCTCCTTGCAGACCTTTTCACCCTCTGCTCACTGGTTTACTCGAATGGAGGTCCTGCAATACTCTCATTAACTACCAAGATGCTTATGTGGCTCTTTCACAGGTGTGGATGTAACATCCTATTGAGCTGACCCTGATTGCACTGCACAGAACAGGCCTCCTCTTTGACAGGAAGCCTGAGAGAATTCTGAAGCAGAACAACTGTCAGTGTGTTGGGAGGGAATAGCCTGCTGTGAGTTGAACAGCTTCTCAGTATAAAAGCCCATTTGATTTCACATAATGGAGGCTGGGGGGATTCAGAGTGAATAATGGTGGAAGTTCATTTACATTTTTAAAAAACACAACATTTGCCTAGGAGCAATGTTTCATCCTAATAATCTAATCTGTAAAACACACCATATCTTTTTCAAAATCCCTTTCCTTAAAGTCAATAACAAATATATTTCTGCTGTCCAAATCTGCTACTATCTGTATATCTTTTAAGCGTAAAATCAAGACTGTGTCTTCAATGAAAGACTGATGTGGGCCATATAACCATTTCCACATGAGTTAATAGATTGAATGACTTGTGGGATTCTTTTTATTTAAAATGCAAAGAATTCTCGCTGGGGAGAGATTCCCCAGCCACATCTCCAGTCTCCCCTTCCCTTGTAGGGGGAGAAAATAAAGCAACATTACTTGGCAAGAAAGGCTTCACAGATGCTTCAATGATTCCCAAGGTAATACCACAGAGAAAAATCCATTCCCTTCAGGCAGCCAGGGCCACACGAACGGAGCATTTGTCACCCAGTGAAACTGTATGTTTGAAACAGAATCAATTAAGGACAGTGAAAGAGTTATGATAGAGCCCTGGCAGGGAAAGAGGTGATGAATTTTCTTAGCACCAGCTTCTCCAACATGTGTTTAGAGAATCATGGTATAATTGAGGTTTGCCACGGTCATTTAGTTAATAAACAACAACAACAACAACAAAAGTTATGATTCCTCTAATTCCTGTGATTACACCAAAGCACATACATTCTTCTTAGAAATAGAAAAAACAATCCTAAAATTCATGTGGAACCAGAAAAGACTCCAAATAACCAAAGAAATCTTGGGGAAAAAGAATAAAACTAAAAGCATCAAACAACAAACAACCTGACTTCAAAATATACTACTAAGCTATAGTAATCTAAACAGCATGGTACTAGCATAAAAACAGACACACAGGCCAATGGAACAGAATACAGAGCCCAAACATAAATTCATGTATCTAGGCCATGCGCAGTGGCTCATGCCTTTAATCCCAGCACTTTGGGAGGTCAAGGTGGATCACCTGAGGTCAGGAGTTCAAGACCAGCCTGGCCAACAAGGTGAAACCCCATCTCTACTGAAAATACAAAAATTAGACAGGCATGGTGGTGTGCACCTGTAGTCCCAGCTACTTGGGAGGCTGTGATGGGAGAATTGCTTGAACCCAGGAGGCAGAGATTGCAGTGAGCCAGGATCCTGCCACTGCTCTCCAGCCTGGGCAACAAAGCAAGACTCTGTCTCCAAAAGAAGAAAAAAAAAGAAAAAGAAAAACAAACAACAAAAAAAGCATGAATCTACAGCCAACTGATTTTCAACAAAAGTGCCAAGAACACATAATGGTGGAGTAACAGTTTCTTCAATACATGGTGCTGGGGAAACTGAGTATCTACATGCAGAAGAATGAAAGTTGATGCTGATCTCACACTATATACAAAAATAAACTCAAAATGGATTAAATACTTAAACATAAGGCCTGAAACTATAAAACTACTAGAACATGGGGGGAAAAGCTCCATGACATTGATTTTGGCAAATTATTTTTTTGGATGTGACTTAAAGCACAGGCAGTCAAAGTAAAAATGTACAAATGGGATTACATCAAACTAAAAAGACTCTGCATAGCAAAGGAAACAACCAAGACAGTAAAGCAACAACTTTCAGAATAGGAGAAAATATATGCAAACTATTATTTCATAAGGGGTTACTATCCAAAACACATAAGGAACTTAATAGCAAAATCAAACAACAAAACACCTAAATAACCCAATTAAAAATGGGCAAAAGTCCTGAATAAACACTTCACAAAAGGCATACAAATAACCAAGTTATATAAAAATTGCTCAGCATCAACAATCAGGGAAATGTAAATCAAATACCCAGTGAGATATCACCTAACTCCTTTTAGAATGGTTATTATCAAAAAGACAAACCATAGCAAGTGTTGCCAGGGATATGGATAAAAAAAACTCTTGTACATTATTGATGGGAATGTAAATTAGTACAGCTATTATGAAACACACTATGGGTTCCTTGAAACATTACAAATAGAATTATCATATGATCCAGCAATTCCACTTCTAGGTACACATGCAAAGGAAATAGAATCAGTAAGTTGAAGACCTCTCCATATTCCTATACTCATTGCAGCACTATTCACAATAGCCAAGATATGACGAAATCAACCAAAGTGTCCACTGATGGATGAATGGATAAAGAAAATGTGGTTTATATACAATGAAATCCATTCAGCCACAGAAAGAAGGAAATCCTGCCACAGACAACAATATGGATGAAACCGAAGGAAATCCATTAAGCGAAATAATCAAGGTACAGAAAAACAAATACCACATGACTCCACTCATATGTGGAATCTAAAAAAGTTTACCTCATAGATAGAGTAAAATGGCAGTTACCAGAGGCTGGGACAATTGGTGATGGTGGGTTGGAGAGATGCTGGCTCAAGGGATACAAAATTATAGTTAGGAAAAATATGTTCAAAAGGACTATTTTACAGCATGATGACTAGCATTAATTATGACATTGTATTCTTGAAAGATGTTAAGGGAGTAGATATTAAGTATTCTCATCATAAAATAACTGTGAAATAATACATCTATTAGGTAAATTTAACAATTCCATTATGTATTTATACTTAAAAATAACATGTTATATACAATAAATGCCATTTTATCTGTCAATTTTTTAAATAAGTTTGAAAAAAGTTAAAAATGCAAATTATTATAAAATACATGTAAATATCCATTTTAATATTCCCTCACTCCCACCCCTAGTGTTGCCTCTTATCGTATGGGCCTTACCCTTTGGAGACCTCTGATCCAAACAATGAGATCAGAGACTCCTGCCTCCATACCTTATCTAACTCTTCTTCTACCTGGAATCAACCTATAACCAGACAGCAACCGCTGACAGTACAACTACCATGGTCAGGTGAGAAGCAGGTACTGTGGGGGCTGTAACAAGTTGCTGGAAATTGAACGCCACATGCTTGTGAAAACCAAGTGTTCAACTCTTGTTCAAAGGTTACATAAGCTGTATCATCTCTATAACTCTTTCCAGCCTATTTGAATCTGAAACGCTCCTTTTACCGCCCCCACCCCTCCACCCCGAATAAATCCCTGTAATGAACTGACATTTGCCTGGGATCAGGCATTTTCAAGTGTTCTCATGTCTGTCACTCCCATAAGTCAGAGGCAGCTTAATTTTCTTTTCCTCAGATACAAAAAAAAAAAAAAAAATTGGTTAAGCTTTCATAGTTATTAAGTGGTATACCTACAGCATTCAAATCTTGGTCTCACTCTAAACTATATCAACACCACTTTTCCAATAATACATATAACCTTTGTCATTCATTTGAAGTAAGTTTTACATATACTTTTGTAATAATAATTATTACCTAGACTTTAAGGCTCCTTCAGCAAGCCATTTCTGAGAGCGCCTCCTCTAAAGCTGTGTCTCCCAGCATTGAATTTCCTATGTGAACTTGTACTTGGAACCTGGTATATGCCAGGAATAGTGCATGACTTCTCTCACTCAATTTTCCTGATAATCTTTCCACATTGCATAATTTAACCCATTTTAAAATGAAAAAAGTACATCAGACAGAAGTTTAAAACCTTCTAAGATCACTGATTTTTACAAAGGGAGTGAGTTGGGATTGAACCTTGCTTAACTCCCAAGCCCGTATTCCACCAGATTATTTTATATGCCCTTTATTAGGAGTAGGTTCATTGCCATTAATTTCCTTGATGGGCTTACTATCTTTGCATTTTACATGTTCCGGATACATGTGACTGACACTTCTTCATGTGGCTGCTGTTAGTCACATGCTAAGTACTCAGTACATGATAAATATTTTTTCTCCTCAGATAAGTCTCTTTAGAATAGAAACACTTGCCAATGGTTCAGATTAGAACATGTCAACAACAATGACAAAAAGGAATACTTGCTGATGAAAATTAAAGAATACATTGGACTTCATTCCATATAAATGAATTCTATATGTGGTCCTTGTGTCTGATTTCATTCCCTGAGCAGAATGTTTTCAAGGTTCATCCATGTTATAGCAGGTATCAGTAGCTCATTCTTTTTTATGGCAGAATTACATTTCATTGTGTGTATATACCACAATCCATTTATTCACTAGTTGTTGCATATTTGTGTTGTTTCTTTTTTTACTATTACAAATAATGCTGCTATGAACATTTGTGTGAAAGTTTTTGTGTGGATATGTGTTTTCATTTTGCTTTGGTAAATACCCAGGGAGAAAGAAGCAGGAAGAATATTTTAGGAAATAATAGCCCCAAATTTCCCAAATTTGAAGAAAAACAATCTTACACATCTAAGAATATCAGTGAAATCCAGGTAGGATAAATTCAAAGAGTTCTATATCCAAACATATCATATTTTAAGCTATTGAAAATGTTTTTAAAAAAGAGAATCTGCAAGACTGCAAGAGAAAGAAAATATAGTCTTCACATACAATGAGGTCCTCAAAAAGAGCACACTTCTTATCAGAAACCATGAAGAACAGAAGGCAGTGGTGTGACATTTTCAAAGTGCTAAAAGAAAACAAAAAAAGAATATCATTCTATATCCAGCAAACTCTAGGCAAATCTGTAAAGACAGAAAGAAGATTGTGATTACCAGGGACTGAGGGGTAGGAAAAGGAACTGCTAATGAGTATGGGATTTCTTTATGGGTTGACTAACATATTCTAAAATTAGGTAACAGTGCCTGTTCCACAACTCTCACTAAAATTCACTGTATTATACACTTTAGTAGGGTGACTGTTATGATATGTGAATTATTTCTCAATAAAGCTGTTTCAAAAAAAAAAGCAGAACCCATTAGAGAGTTAATGGTATACAAGGGATAGCCATCATTATTGCTATTTTTATTATTTTTTCATGAGTCAATCTGGCTGCTGTGTGAAGAACGGATTCTTTGGGGAAAGCAGGTTAGAGGCTACTGCAGTACACAACGGCAAGAGACCCCAGAGGCCTAAAGGAGGTGATTTTGAAGATGGAGAGAAGAGGCAAGATTCAGGATAAGTTTTGAGGTAAGCACCCACGTTATGAAAACACAGCAGTGCCCTTGGTTAAAACATCTTTGTGTCTGTATGCCTGCAATAACCCTTAGTGAACAAACCACCACCAACTCCCCAAGCAAATACAGCTGCTATCAAAGGAAACCTTTTAAGCATAGAGACTATTTTCTCATTTCCTGCCCAGTTGCTGACTCAAGAGCTATTTCAATCAAATACTTCTGGTTCTTTGAAAAAAGATAAAAGATAATATTTGTCTAAGCTGATTAGTCTAAAGATTTTCATGTGGCAAGTTTGTAAAGGAAACAATTAGGGCTCATGATCCAAGTGATAGGTGGTTAGATTCCAGATCTAACAAAGATGGATTCGAAGTTGGAATTCAAGTAAAGAATCAGTCAGTGTGCTCTTGACTCACCCAGTAAAATAAACAAGTGAACAGGGAATCCTCAATTGGTAAGGAGACAACTGCTCAAAGGTATGAAATTCCTGGCAGTTGTCAGTTGTTAATGTCTGACATGGTATTGAGGGCCAGCTGTGATTTCCATGCAATGCTCTGGAATGAGCTGGTCAGGTTATAATCAAGACCACTGAGGTCTTCTTATCCCTCACTGTAATGACCTCCAGGGGAAAAATACTTGAGATGGGCCTCTATGGATTAGTGATTCCTTCTGACAATAATGGGTTGAGAAAAAAAAACCCTAATAATTAAGTATTAAAAAGTAAAGCTCCTCCATATTTGAGATTTTTGACATTAAAGACAATTAACATTTAATGACTATAAATAATATTCAAAGACTGCAAATTACTTTATATACATTGTTTCATTTAATCCTCATAACTTCATGAGGTAGTTACCATTATTGTCCACATTTTGAGAGATGCAAGATCACAGCTCTTAATGGTGGAACCAGAAAACTATCTTCAAACTCAGACTATTTGATTCCAGAGCAGCTTTACAAGATACATTACCAAAGATAAACACTATTTTCCTCTGGCCTAATAGGAAGATATCCAAGATTATGTAGTCTGAGCCCCACTCATCAACAAACTCAAACATTCTTTCAGTTGATATTTACTTTGTGTTTAAAAATATAACACAGTGTCCATCAAAATGTCAAAAAATTAACTACAAAATGTTATGCTTAGCTCTGCTAGACATTTTAAGTGGGAGATACAAAGGCCACATAGGATTTTTGTCCAAAGTATCTTTGAACCTAAAGAAACAGACAACAATCTTGCAGAATACAATGCAAGACAGCATAAAATTACATGCTCTATTGTGTAGCCCATGAGAAATAATAATTAAAATGAATTTTGACATCTTCACAGATGCTTATGACTATAAAACTCCATTTTAGTAACCACAAAAATGTGCCTTGACTAAGAGTAAAGAAATATGGTGGTCAAAAGGAGGAACACTTTTACTTTAAGAAAAATTTCATGGTCTACACAACTCATAAAAATCTATAAAATGGTTCTCCTGCTTTTGGAATTGCAGAATTATAGAAAAGTAAGGTAACTCATAAGAGTAAACAAACTTGAGGTATGACAAAAGAGCACATGGAAACTATCTTCAAATATGGGCATGACCATTCCACAAAGCGCCGTGCTTGTTTCTTGTAGCTTCAAAACAGTGAGAGGTCAAAAAAGAGAACATTCTCATGTGCATTTATTAATAGGGATATGGTAATGCAACATTTTTAATGGTCTATAATTGAAAGCTGTACATTCTGTTGTTTGAAAGGTGTGGGAAAAAATATCAGTAACATCGAAACACAAACATTCTAGCTAATAGTGGCTTGCCTTTGAGGTTCGTCCATGATAGGTTAGTCCAGTATAATGGCATCCTTACACCTATATACATCACGTTCTGTGTCCCCTCCTAGAAACACAAGTTACTCATTCTTCCCTCTAAATAAACCCACAGAATTCAGTCAACTATTTAAAGACTACCCTATGTGCCCATCCATACTGATAGATTCCTCCCTTCTTTGAACTTATGTTGCATGTATTACTTTAATCCCACAACACCATCTCTTCACTATTCCCCTGGATGAATCTGACCTCCCAAGCGGAAAAAGGCAGGTCTGTGTCTTCTACTTCTCTGGTATTTCCAGTAGAGCCCAGTGCGAATGCGGAAACAGGCTGGTCAAAAATAGCACAAATAATTTGTGTTACAATCAATAGGTTACCAGGCACTCCCAGAAACGCTATTTAGTTGAACTCTTATTAACAACCTACTAATTGTTGAGAAAATGGAAGTTGAGTTATGTAAGTGATATACTTATGGTCCTATAGCTAATGAGTAGCATGAGTTCTGCTTCTCCGAACCCGAACTTGATATGATTAGGTCATCCTGTTATATGATCTCATAGTACTCTGAACTTCTATTGCCTCTTCAATTGAATAAATAAATGAGCAATTATTTGCTTTTACTTTTTCCCCTAAGTCTATGAACTCCATATGGGTAAGATTCTATCTGGTTCATCCCAATATTGTCTATAGTCTTTGGCACAGATAGGCACAAACTAAATATGTGTGGAAAAAAAGAGGAGAGGAGAGAGAAGGAATGGAAGTGTCAATAAATGTTAGGCTAGAACCAGAGTCAAAGACTTGAGTTACAGGTGAGCCTATAGTTCTGTATCTTACATGCATGTAGGCAAATTCTATCTGACCCATTCTGGGGGTTAGGAATTGGGTGAGAGCGTTAATGAGAAGAGAAACTAAGAGAGCATGAGACCATGATTTAAATAGTATAAGCAGTTCCATACACCATTCCCCTCAATGAGCCTCATGTCCAGTAGTGAGTGTGAGGTGGGAGACTTAGCAGATCTAGTTCTTACCTGTGCTTCATGGAAAGAACATCTAACAGCACTGTATGTGATTTGTGTTTAATGACACACTGCACTTTTTTCTATATTGCATAGCCCTGAAAATACTTTAACTATATTCATCCAAAGAAATAGATATCTGTTTTGTCACTGGAGGAAAAACTGGCCCTGTTGAATTTCTGAGGTATTATGTCACCTGCTTAGGAAATTCTCAAGAATAGTTGTAACTAAACTTGATGTTTGCCTCATATGCTGACCTGAGAGCCCCTTTTTAAATATGAGGCTTGACTGCCTTGTTAGTCTTCATTGATGCACTAGTTCTACTAAACTTAAGTTTTATATAACATCTTAAAATTCTGTAATGTTAGAGGAGAATTTTTCTCTATTGCCTTTTTCTTCTGACTCACAAAATCCTTGTGAATCTAAATAGAAGACACCATTTTCTTCAAAATACCTGTAAAATACTGTTGGCTAGAAACTTCAAAACAAATAAAAACCTCTCCTGCGCCTTGGAGAATTACAAGGGTGTTCTGTAAAATCAATATGGCCGAAATACACTCAGTATTGAGTTGGCTTTGGGAAATGGGTACTCATCTAAAAGAGCAGACATTCCTTCCAACTGAGGCTTTGAATTTAATTAATGGCTTTATAGGGAAGGGTTTGCTTTCCTGAGAATCCCAGACTTGGTTTTCAAACAACACCCTTCTCCTGATTTATGTTGTGACCCTGGGCAATTTATTTCCCATCTTTGAACTTGGTGTCCTCATCAATTGCAAGAAAAGTCAGAGAAAGTAATGTCTATGGTTGTCTCCATCCTTGGCAAAATGACTCCACATTCAAGCCATACCAAATAAGCTTATAAATTAAACCAATGTGTCCATTTCAAGACAAGGTTTCTAGCTCATATAAGACTCTCCAATTAAGAAATTCTGGAACTACCACTATCTGTAACTGTGGTTCTGGTTTTAAAAGATGGAGGGTGATACAGAAGGGCAAGGGCCACTTTAGTTTGTCATGTATTTCAAATTTAAGTAAAATTTCTAATATAACTTCTGGGGCTAACCTTAAAGAACAAAACCCAAAAAATCCCCTTATGGTTGCATTTAAGATATGTCCTGGTCAGCTAACAATGTCTTTCAAAATCCCAGACACCCTTCAGAAATTTTACCTATAAAATCCTCATGTTGGAAGGCAAATCCTATTGGCAGGGCAACCCCCTAAGGTCATGCTTGTTATTTAGGGGCTGGGGAAATAGGGATACTAGTAGGTGGTACTGGGGTATAGAAATACTAAGTTAGGTGCCAGACACTAAAGCCATATTTCACTAATCCACAATTTGCCAAGGTTATCTCCCACACTAGGCCTCTAGGTGCAACAGTTGAGTATTTCATATGGCTTTGCCCAAAAGGCTGTCCACTCTGCAAATCTTTGTCATCTGAGGCCCTCAAAGAACAAAAAACTTCTTTATTCTACCTACTGAGAGATACTTCAGTCCTGTAAACTTACAAAGTGTAGGAATTCAGGCCAGAGACACAGCTGGAATAGGAAAAATAGAACCTTTTTACAACTAGTTATGCATTTAAAGCAATAAAAATAAAGACAGGCACAGACATGGCTTTTGTTAAGGATAACAAAAAGATATCACAGGAAGCAGTGTTAAACCAAGACCTTGGGAATCACAGACAATATAGGAAAAAGGTGATACTTTTTATGCGAATACTGCCCCCATCAACTAATGATACAGACGTTGTTCAACCCATCCTTCCCCTCCCCTGGGCATCTCCCGTGATCTATCCCAGCTATGACTTTGCCCAAGAAGTCACCAATTCTAACACTCATTTCACATTTTGTGTGACTGAGGCATAGCATCCAAAAATAGTTATTTGCTTATGGGAACATAACAAGTTTTAGTAGCAAAACACAAACTCTCTCTTGTCTGTCTACGATTTTGTTGGTAGCTGTGTTTATGGCAAGAGTCCTAAATTATGCTTATTCTCCCAAGAACAATTTTTTTTTTCAGAAATACGCCAAACTACCAGCAGTAGAAAAATTCATAAAAGCAACCCATTTCATTCTCAGGACAGACAAGGACTAAGATGCTTAAATTAAATTTAAAAAGAAAAAAGAAACACCTTGGGATTATCTAGTTCTATCTGCCAAGTGCAAAATTTCACACTGATTCATGTCATTTCTCTTCCTACAATCACATCTCCCATTTATAATTGCTAAATATGCCAGGTTCACAACGTTTCCCCATTTGGGTGCCCTATTTGAATTTGTATATAAATACTCGCTCCTCCAAACGTTCCATTTGAACACAGCAAAATATCCATTTCAGCACAGAGTGCATAAATTCTGGGCCAGAGAAGTGTGATGTACCGCAAAATAGCACCAACTCTGGAATCGGGTCATAGAGATATGGACATGGCTCAACTGTATCCTGGCCATGGGACCTCAGGTAAGTCAGTTTCCCTCTCTGAACCTGTTTTCTTAATCCCGACGTGGAGGAAATGGGACTTTTCATGTTCTTCTCGCTGGATAATTGGAAGAATCATATGAAGCCATAGATATGATGTTTTTAACTCTTCATGATCCTTGCTTTGAGGTAAAAGAAATAAAATCAGCAGCAGATATTTAAATACATTACAAGGAACTTGGGAGCCAAGTGATACGTACTCAGTTCCAATCGTTCTACAAACTTGCTCATGTTTCTTCTCTGGGTTGTAAGTCCTCATCAATGAAATAAGAATGCAAGATTGAATAATTTTTAAATCTCTCCTCTAATTCTGAATCTGGCCAATTCAGCATTTGCAGCATTATTTAACAGTCCTGTTATTGTGACTTGAGTTTTAGTCATATCATTACCTGAATAAACTCTCTAACACCTTTCAGAGCCAGGATTCTGCCTCTGTCGCATGGAACGTGGGACTATTAGATAGAACAGTAAAACCTGCAGTATGTAACAACTAAAAACAATGTGGAACCCCTAAGCTGGGTCCTGGAATAGGGGACAAAAATAGTGAAAAACATTGATGAAATATAAATACAGTCTAGAGTTAGTTAATAGTTTTGTTCCAGTGTTAATTTCTTGGTTTTGATCTTTGTTATATGGTTAGGTAAAATGTTAACATTATTTATGAGAAGCCAAAGTAAGTGTTCACAAGAACTCCCTGTACTATCTTTATAACTCATGGGAAGTCTAAGATTATCTCAAAACAAAATGTCAAAAACATATGCACACTATTTTTCATAGGAATCACCTGAAGTGTGACTTGAAAACACAAATTTCTCCAATCCCAGAGACATGGAAAAGATAGTCCTAGAGCAGAGCCCAGGAATCTGCATTTCAACAGGTATACCAGGAGACTCTGATGCAGATTTCTTAGGAGCAATGCTTGAAAAAACTCTGATCCGAAAGAAGCACCAATTCATGATAAAATGGGTGATAATTACAGATAAGTAAATTAAATATATATATAACCTGAGGATGTAAAAGGGCTCTGGGATAATATCTAAGTCTGGGGTTTACCTCTTTCAATTGCAGTATAAAATTAGTCAAATTACTAATATATTGAGTCTCACAGTCAGTCCTCATTATAAAGGAAGAAGGTAGATTATAGATCACTAATGGGAGTCCTGTAGAATGCATAAAAAGAAAGTCCGGAATGGTGAACAGTATTCTCCAAAACCTCACATTGGCAGCCACAAGTCTCTTACAGCATCTCTGTGGATTCCTTTCACTTATGCTACTCAACAGAGCCAAGCTGCAGCACCTGTCCTAACCATGCAAGGGTATGGTTTTGCAGTGAGTTACAGCACAGTCACAAAGGGGACACAGCCAGGTTAAAAAAAAAAAAAACACAGCCCCTATAACAAGGTCGGCAGCAGGGGATGTTAGATTTTGAATTTGCTTAATTGAGTGGAGAAGCAGAGACTGTAAATCCAATAGTAAGCTCTTTTGCATTGTGAAATAGAAATCCTAACCCCCATCTGTGAAGACTCTGGGGAAAAGAAATAAGGTCTTTGGCTCTAGGCCTTTCATTACAGAGCAATTTATAACAGATGAGGCTACTCACAGCTACTATGTCTCTGGAGAGACCCTGCCCAGAAGAAAAAGAAGAAATGTGGATTTAAGTTAGCTCAGAGCAACCAAATGTAGGAGTAACACTGACTAGAGTCTGGGCATGGCTCCTTGCTTGACTATTAATTATCTCTTCCAAGTGTAGTGCATGCATACACACACATACACACACACACACACACACACTAGCATGAATAAAACTTTCCTAATCAGAGGGGGTCAGGGTATATACCCAAACAGAAATTCCATACTGCAGGTAATATGCCAAATTCATCTGATTCCAATTCTATTGACCTGACTCAGGAGGTTAAGTAGATTAATGTGGGTTTTTAGAATTTTTTTTTGTACAAAAAGCTTTAAATCAAATTACATTTATTAACAGACAATTAACCAATTACATGGAAATACCTGTCTTTAGGAGAAGTCAACTCAATAAATAAACCTCTTCAAAAAACACTATTTACACTTTTTTTGGTTATAGAAAATCCAAAAGGAATGCCAATATTTCTTAAATTACTTTGTTTTCAGTAACAACACAATGAAAGTCCTTTAAGAGATTCAGAGAGAAATAAATTTAATTTATTATTAAAATATAATTTTGTCGAACAGTATTATTTTATTGAATCTGTTTTCATTTATGTTGCATTCAGACATAGGATTCTAAAGCTGACTAACTTTTGAGATATATTGAATAGACTCTTAAGAAAAGTTATAACTTTACAGAGTGGCACAGTCATCAAAATTGACTAAATTAAATTAAATTAAATTGATTATCAGAAACTCTGCAGAATTTCCAATAAAGTGACCAAAAGTTATTAGCTCTCACTATGCATTTTATATTTGATCTGACAAAAATGTTAGAAAGTTTTTCTTTATATTGATTTCAAATTACTTAAATTTCAACCTTTGTTACTTCTAGTTCTTATTATTTAGAGCTGAATAATATATCTTTTATTTTTAAGGGCAGCCGTGACTTCTTATTTTCTTTAATGTTTTTAATAGTACCTACGAATCAACTTTTAAGCCTTTCCTTTCAAAAGAAAATATGACACAAACATTTTCTGAGTGCAAACATGTCACTTGTTTTTGTAGACCATGATTACATAGCATATTTAACTTCTTTAAACCTTGGTTTCCTCATTTGTGAAAAGGAGCAAAAAAATTTACATCACTTAATTTTCAACTTGATAATAGCAAGTCTTAAGTTGTACTTTATGTTGAATTACACACACACAGAGAGAGAGAGAGAGAAAGAGAGAGAGAGAGAGAGAGGAGAGGAGAGAGAGAAGGAAAGTGGGATAAAGCATCTAAACTGAGATGCAGGTACTCAAGAACAGCAGCAACAATTTGAATCCAGACCCAACAACTCTAAAACTCCACACCTTTATTAGGATGACTCCAGGCAAACCATTGTAGATTCCAGTACTTTTCCTGAAAGCCAAAATGAATTTAGAGCTTTAAAGCATAAAGAGAAGAGAAAAATTGGAGATGGGGGGAGGCATATCTGATTTGTCAGTTTGACAGTTTGTGTTTATGAATGGTTTCCTCAGAATAAAACACTCTAGGTAGGTGGAACAACTTCCCCTACCATCTGGAACTAAGATCTAACCCAAGGTGAAAGAGAATGAACAGAAATCACTTCATCTATTTATTCCAGAGATGCTGATCTTCTGGATAAAGAATTAAAGGTATGGGCATGGAAATAAATAATGGAAGTCAATAAAACAAAAGTTGGTGTGTCGAATCAGTAGTTCAATCTTCCTTTATGTTATGTTTTGTTTACCAGGGGTAAGACCATGTTATTTGTTTAACCAACCCTACTGCTCACTGTTGTGTAAATTTTTCATTTCCCAACTCTAGAGGGCACCACTCAACATTCCTCGTTACTAAGTATTCGTAGTGATATCATGGCAGTTTTCAAGCAGATGACATTAAAGTGACTTAAAGAAATTTAAATTGAAAAAATATATATATGTGTGTATATACACACACACACACACACATATATATCAGATAATAGCAGGGTTGTGCTTTGCCTCAGAACCACAAAAGAAGAGAGAAATATCTGGAAGATTATGCTAAGTCGCAGCATAAAACCCTTTGTATTGTAGACAAAGCAGGAGAAAATCCAAGCATCAGTAGAAGAAAAGATAAAAGTGCTCAGGAATTGTGGCACATTCCTTTCTGGCACTCTCCTTGTCTTCCACCTCATCTGAGCACCATACCTGCTTAGAAAGCCCATAACCTTGGCTCAATTCTACAGTCTGCTGTCTCTGCCCTTCTAAGTGACTGGCGTCACTGGAAAGATTGATTTCACTGTGAAAATCAGTCTTTATAATTTCATGAGTTGAAACTACTTATGAGCCTCATGTACCTTTGCAATCAGTTCACTTTCCCATTTTTCATGGGAATTATGCAGGTCTTTATCACTATCTTCAAGCCCAGTATGCAGTCCATATATCCCAAAGTATGATCCAGTCTTCTTTTTTTTTTATTATACTTTAAGTTCGAGGGTACATGTGCATAACGTGCAGGTTTGTTACATATGTATACTTATGCCATGTTGGTGTGCTGCACCCATCAACTCGTCAGCACCCATCAATTCATCATTTATATCAGGTATAACTCCCCAATGCAATCCCTCCCTCCTCCCCCCTCCCCATGATAGGCCCCAGTGTGTGATGTTCCCCTTCCCAAGTCCAAGTGATCTCATTGTTCAGTTCCCACCTATGAGTGAGAACATGCGGTGTTTGGTTTTCTGTTCTTGTGATAGTTTGCTAAGAATGATGGTTTCCAGCTGCATCCAAAGGACGCAAACTCATCCTTTTTTATGGCTGCATAGTATTCCATGGTGTATATGTGCCACATTTTCTTAATCCAGTCTGTCACAGATGGACATTTGGGTTGATTCCAAGTCTTTGCTATTGTGAATAGTGCCGCAATAAACATACGTGTGCATGTGTCTTTGTAGTAGAATAATTTATAATCCTTTGGGTATATACCCAGTAGTGGGATGGCTGGGTCATATGGTACATGTAGTTCTAGATCCTTGAGGAATTGCCATACTGTTTTCCATAATGGTTGAACTAGTTTACAATCCCACCAACAGTGTAAAAGTGTTCCTATTTCTCCACATCCTCTCCAACAACTGTTGTTTCCTGACTTCTTAATGATTGCCATTCTAACTGGTGTGAGATGGTATCTCATTGTGGTTTTCATTTGCATTTCTCTGATGGCGAGTGATGATGAGCATTTTTTCATGTGTCTGTTGGCTGTATGAATGTCTTCTTTTGAGAAATGTCTGTTCATATCCTTTGACTGCTTTTTCATGGGGTTGTTTGTTTTTTTCTTGTATATTTGTTTGAGTTCTTTGTAGATTGTGGATATTAGCCCTTTGTCAGATGAGTAGGTTGCAAAAATTTTCTCCCATTCTGTAGGTTGCCTGTTCACTCTGATGGTAGTTTCTTTTGCTGTGCAAAAGCTCTTTAGTTTAATTAGATCCCATTTGTCAATTTTGGCTTTTGCTGCCATTGCTTTTGGTGTTTTAGACATGAAGTCCTTGCCCATGCCTATGTCCTGAATGGTACTACCTAGATTTTCTTCTAGGGTTTTTATGGTATTAGGTCTAACATTTAAGTCTCTAATCCATCTTGAATTAATCTTCGTATAAGGGGCAAGGAAAGGATCCAGTTTCAGCTTTCTACTTATGGCTAGCCAATTTTCCCAGCACCATTTATTAAATAGGGAATCCTTTCCCCATTTCTTGTTTCTCTCAGGTTTGTCAAAGATCAGATGGCTGTAGATGTGCGGTATTATTTCTGAGGACTCTGTTCTGTTCCATTGGTCGATATCTCTGTTTTGGTACCAGTACCATGCTGTTTTGGTTACTGTAGCCTTGTAGTATAGTTTGAAGTCAGGTAGCGTGACGCCTCCAGCTTTGTCCTATTGACTTAGGATTGTCTTGGCAATGCGGGCTCTTTTTTGGTTCCATATGAACTTTAAAGCAGTTTTTTCCAATTCTGTGAAGAAACTCATTGGTAGCTTGATGGGAATGGCATTGAATCTATAAATAACCTTGGGCAGTATGGCCATTTTCACAATATTGATTCTTCCTATCCATGAGCATGGTATGTTCTTCCATTTGTTTGTGTCCTCTTTGATTTCACTGAGCAGTGGTTTGTAGTTCTCCTTGAAGAGGTCCTTTACATCCCTTGTAAGCTGGATTCCTAGGTATTTTATTCTCTTTGAAGCAATTGTGAATGGAAGTTCATTCCTGATTTGGCTCTCTGCTTGTCTGTTACTGGTGTATAAGAATGCTTGTGATTTTTGCACATTAATTTTGTATCCTGAGACTTTGCTGAAGTTGCTTATCAGCTTAAGGAGATTTTGGGCTGAGACAATGGGGTTTTCTAAATAGACAATCATGTCATCTGCAAACAGGGACAATTTGACTTCTTCTTTTCCTAACTGGATACCCTTGATTTCTTTCTCTTGCCTGATTGCCCTAGCCAGAACTTCCAACACTATGTTGAATAGGAGTGGTGAGAGAGGGCAACCCTGTCTTGTGCCAGTTTTCAAAGGGAATTTTTCCAGTTTTTGCCCATTCAGTATGATATTAGCTGTGGGTTTGTCATAAATAGCTCTTATTATTTTGAGGTACGTTCCATCAATACCGAATTTATTGAGCGTTTTTAGCATGAAGGGCTGTTGAATTTTGTCAAAAGCCTTTTCTGCATCTATTGAGATAATCATGTGGTTCTTGTCTTTGATTCTGTTTATATGCTGGATTACGTTTATTGATTTGCGAATGTTGAACCAGCCTTGCATCCCAGGGATGAAGCCCACTTGATCATGGTGGATAAGCTTTTTGATGTGCTGCTGAATCCGGTTTGCCAGTATTTTATTGAGAATTTTTGCATCAATGTTCATCAGGGATATTGGTCTAAAATTCTCTTTTTTTGTTGTGTCTCTGCCAGGCTTTGGTATCAGGATGATGTTGGCCTCATAAAATGAGTTAGGGAGGATTCCCTCTTTTTCTATTGATTGGAATAGTTTCAGAAGGAATGGTACCAGCTCCTTCTTGTACCTCTGGTAGAATTCAGCTGTGAATCCATCTGGTCCTGGACTTTTTTTGGTGGGTAGGCTATTAATTATTGCCTCAATTTCAGAGCCTGCTATTGGTCTATTCAGGGATTCAACTTCTTCCTGGTTTAGCCTTGGGAGAGTGTAAGTGTCCAGGAAATTATCCATTTCTTCTAGATTTTCTAGTTGATTTGCGTAGAGGTGTTTATAGTATTCTCTGATGGTTGTTTGTATTTCTGTGGGGTCAGTGGTGATATCCCCTTTATCATTTTTTATTGCGTCTATTTGATTCCTCTCTCTTTTCCTCTTTATTAGCCTTGCTAGCAGTCTGTCAATTTTGTTGATCTTTTCAAAAAACCAACTCCTGGATTCATTGATTTTTTGGAGGCTTTTTTGTGTCTCTATCTCCTTCAGTTCTGCTCTGATCTTAGTTATTTCTTGCCTTCTGCTAGCTTTTGAATGTGTTTGCTCTTGCTTCTCTAGTTCTTTTAATTGTGATGTTAGAGTGTCAATTTTAGATCTTTCCTGCTTTCTCTTGTGGGCATTTAGTGCTATAAATGTCCTTCTACACACTGCTTTAAATGTGTCCCAGAGATTCTGGTATGTTGTATCTTTGTTCTCAGTTGGTTTCAAAGAACATCTTTATTTCCGCTTTCATTTCGTTATGTACCCAGTAGTCATTCAGGAGCAGGTTGTTCAGTTTCCATGTAGTTGAGCGGTTTTGATTGAGTTTCTTAGTCCTGAGTTCTAGTTTGATTGCACTGTGGTCTGAGAGACAGTTTGTTATAATTTCTGTTCTTGTACATTTGCTGAGGAGTGCTTTACTTCCAATTATGTGGTCCATTTTGGAATAAGTGCGATGTGGTGCTGAGAAGAATGTATATTCTGTTGATTTGGGGTGGAGAGTTCTATAGATGTCTATTAGGTCCGCTTGGTGCAGAGATGAGTTCAATTCCTGGATATCCTTGTTAACTTTCTGTCTCGTTGATCTGTCTAATGTTGACAGTGGAGTGTTGAAGTCTCCCATTATTATTGTATGAGAGTCTAAGTCTCTTTGTAAGTCTCTAAGGACTTGCTTTATGAATCTGGGTGCTCCTGTATTGGGTGCATATATATTTAGGATAGTTAGCTCTTCCTGTTGAATTGATCCCTTTACCATTATGTAATGGCCTTCTTTGTCTCTTTTGATCTTTGATGGTTTAAAGTCTGTTTTATCAGAGACTAGGATTGCAACCCCTGCTTTTTTTTTGTTCTCCATTTGCTTGGTAGATCTTCCTCCATCCCTTTATTTTGAGCCTATGTATGTCTCTGCATGTGAGATGGGTCTCCTGAATACAGCAGACTAATGGGTCTTGACTCTTTATCCAGTTTGCCAGTCTGTGTCTTTTAATTGGACCATTTATTCCATTTACATTTAAGGTTAATATTGTTATGTGTGAACTTGATCCTGCCATTATGATATTAACTGGTTATTTTGCTCGTTAGTTGATGCAGTTTCTTCCTAGCCTCGATGGTCTTTACATTTTGGCATGTTTTTGCAATGGCTGGTACCAGGTTGTTCCTTTCCATGTTTAGGGCTTCCTTCAGGGTCTCTTGTAAGGGAGGCCTGGTGGTGACAAAATCTCTAAGCATTTGCTTATCTGTAAAGGATTTTATTTCTCCTTCACTGATGAAACTTAGTTTGGCTGGATATGAAATTCTGGGTTTAAAATTCTTTTCTTTAAGAACGTTGAATATTGGTCCCCACTCTCTTCTGGCTTATAGAGTTTCTGCCGAGAGATCTGCTGTTAGTCTGATGGGCTTCGCTTTGTGGGTAACCCGACCTTTCTCTCTGGCTGCCCTTAAGATTTTTTCCTTCATTTCAACTTTGGTGAATCTGGCAATTATGTGTCTTGGAGTTGCTCTTCTGGAGGAGTCTCTTTGTGGCGTTCTCTGTATTTCCTGAATTTGAATGTTGGCCTGCCCTACTAGGTTGGGGAAGTTCTCCTGGATGATATCCTGCAGAGTATTTTCCAGCTTGGTTCCATTTTCCCCCTCACTTTCAGGCACCCCAATCAGATGTAGATTTGGTCTTTTTACGTAATCCCATACTTCTTGCAGGCTTTGTTCATTTCTTTTTCTTCTTTTTTCTTTTGGTTTCTCTTCTCTCTTCATTTCATTCATTTGATCTTCAATCGCTGATACTCTTTCTTCCAGTTGATCGAGTTGGTTACTGAAGCTTGTCCATTTGTCACGTATTTCTCGTGTCATGGTTTTCATCTCTGTCATTTCGTTTATGATCTTCTCTGCAGTTAATTAGTCTAGCTGTCAATTCTTCCACTCTTTTTTCAAGATTTTTAGTTTCTTTGCGCTGGGTACGTAATTCCTCCTTTAGCTCTGAGAAGTTTGATGGACTGAAGCCTTCTTCTCTCATCTCGTCAAAGTCATTCTCTGAGCAGCTTTGATCCGTTGCTGGCGATGGGCTGCGCTCCTTTGCAGGGGGAGATGTGCTCTTATTTTTTGAATTTCCAGCTTTTCTGCCCTGCTTCTTCCCCATCTTTGTGGTTTTATCTGTCTCTGGTCTTTGACTGATGGTGACGTACTGATGGGGTTTTGGTATAGGTGTCCTTCCTGTTTGATAGTTTTCCTTCTGACAGTCAGAAGGACTGTCTGTTGGAGATTGCTTGAGGTCCACTCCAGACCCTGTTTGCCTGGGTATCAGCAGCAGAGGTTGCCGAAGATAGAATATTGCTGAACAGCGAGTGTACCTGTCTGATTCTTCCTTTGGAAGCTTTCTCTCAGGGGTGTACTCCAACCTGTGAGGTGTGGGGTGTCAGACTGCCCCTAGTGGGGGATGTCTCCCAGCTAGGCTACTCAGGGGTCAGGGACCCACCTGAGCAGGCAGTCTGTCCGTTCTCAGATCTCAACCTCCGTGTTGGGAGATCCACGGCTCCCCACAAAGCTGTCAGACAGAGTTGTTCGCGTCTGCACCGGCCCCCGCTGCTTCCCCTGTTGGACTTCAGCTGTGCGCTGTCCCCAGAGGTAGAGTCTACAGAGACAGGCAGGCTTCCTTGAGCTGCTGTGAGCTCCACCCAGTTCGAGCTTCCCAGCGGCTTTGTTTACCTACTTAAGCCTCAGCAATGGCGGGCACCCCTCCCCCAGCCTCGCTGCTGCCTTGCAGATAGATCGCCACAGACTGCTGTGTTAGCAGTGAGGGAGGCTCCGTGGGCGTGGGACCCTCCCGGCCAGGTGTGGGATATATTCTCCTGGTGTGCCTGTTTGCTTAAAGCGCAGTATTGGGGTGGGAGTTACCCGATTTTCCAGGTGTTGTGTGTCTCAGTTCCCCTGGCTAGGAAAACGGATTCCCTTCCCCCTTGAGCTTCCAGGTGAGGTGATGCCTCGCCCTGCTTCAGCTCTCGCTGGTCAGGCTGCAGCAGCTGACCAGGACCAATTGTCCGGCACTCCCTAGTGAGATGACCCCAGTACCTCAGTTGAAAATGCAGAAATCACCGGTCTTCTGTGTCGCTCGCGCTGGGAGTTGGAGACTGGAGCTGTTCCTATTCAGCCATCTTGCTCCGCCCTCCAATCCAGTCTTCTATTTCATCAAAAAATTGAGGCCACCAAGTGTGATTTGCATCAACTAGCTTCCCTACTGCCAACTGTAAATTACATGCGGCTATACCAATCCTCACACCTTCATTCCTCCAGTCTTTAAAAATAACATGACACAATATTCCCTCCAGTGCTCCCTCTTGCGTACATTCATGTTTCTTCTTCAACATTTGGTTGTAGATATTTAATTGCAGCCAGAACAACTTTATATGCATCTCTCACAGATGCCCGAAATGCAACTTGTCTAAACTTCTATCTTGTCCCCTACCTAAATTGCTTTTTCCTACCAATGTTCTTGATATCATTTCGTAGTACTATCAAGCTGTAAATCAGGGAGTGTTTTCTCCTCATTTACATTAGGTATATCTCCTAATGCTATTCTCCCCCTTCCCCACACCCCACAACAGGCCCTGGTGTGTGATGTTCCCCACCTTGTGTCCAAGTGCTCTCATTGTTCAATTCCCACCTATGAGTGAGAACATGCAGTGTTTGGTTTTCTATCCTTGCGATAGTTTGCTCAGAATGATGGTTTCCAGCTTCATCCATGTCCTTATAAAGGACATGAACTCATCCTTTTTTATCGCTGCATAGTATTCCATGGTGTATATGTGCCACATTTTCTTAATCCAGTCTATCATTGATGGACAGTTGGGTTGGTTCCAAGTCTTTGCTATTGGGAATAGTGCTGCAATAAACACGTGTGCATGTGTCTTTATAGCAACATGATTTATAATCCTTTGGGTATACAGCCAGTAATTGGATGGCTGGATCAAATGGTATTTCTAGTTCTAGATCCTTGAAGAATCACCACACCATCTTCCAAAATGGGTGAACTAGTTTACAGTCCCGCCAGCAGTGTAAAAGTGTTCCTATTTCTCCATATCCTCTCCAACACCTGTTGTTTCCTGGCTTTTCAATGATTGCCATTCTAACTGGTGTGAGATGGTATCTCATTGTGGTTTTCATTTGCATTTCTCTGATGACCAGTGATAATGAGCATTTTTTCATGTGTCTGTTGGCTGCATAAATGTCTTCTTTTGAGAAGTGTCTGTTCATATCCTTTGCCCACTTTTTGATAGGGTTGATTTTTTTCTTGTAAATTTGTTTAAGTTCTTTGTAGGTTCTGGATATTAGCCCTTTGTCAGATGAGTAGATTGCAAAAATTTTCTCCCATTCTGTAGGTTGCCTGTTCACTCTGATGGTAGTTTCTTTTGCTGTGCAGAAACTCTTTAGTTTAATTAGATCCCATTTGTCAATTTTGGCTTTTGTTGCCATTGCTTTTGGTGTTTTAGTCATGAAGACCTTGCCCATGCCTATGTCCTGAATGTATTGCCTAGGTTTTCTTCTAGGGTTTTTATGGTTTTAGGTCTGACATTTAAGTCTTTAATCCATCTTGAATTAATTTCTGTATAAAGTGAAGGAAAGGATCCAGTTTCAGCTTTCTACGTATGGCTCACCAGTTTTCCCAGCACCATTTATTAAATAGGGAATGCTTCCCCCATTTCTTGTTTTTGTCAGGTTTGTCAAAGATCAGATGGTTGTAGATGTGTGGTATTATTTTTGAGGGCTCTGTTCTGTTCCGTTGGTCTAGATCTCTGTTTGGTACCAGTACCATGCTGTTTTGGTTACTGTAGCCTTGTAGTATAGTTTGAAGTCAGGTAGTGTGATGCCTCCAGCTTTGTTCTTTTGGCTTAGGATTGTCTTGGCAATGTGGGCTCTTTTTTAGGTTCCATATGAACTTTAAAGCAGTTTTTTCCAATTTTGTGAAGAAAGTCATTGGTAGCTTAATGGGGATGGCATTGAATCTACTACCTTGGGCAGTATGGCCATTTTCGTAACATTGATTCTTCCTATCCATGAGCATGCAATGTTCTTCCATTTGTTTGTGTCCTCTTTTATTTCGTTGAGCAGTGGTTTGTAGTTCTCCTTGAAGAGGTCCTTTACATCCCTTGTAAGTTGGATTCCTAGGTATTTTATTCTCTTTGAAGCAATTCTGAATGGGAGTTCACTCATGATTTGGCTCTCTGTTTGTCTGTTATTGGTGTATAGGAATGCTTGTGGTTTTTGCACATTAATTTTGTATCCTGAGACCTTGCTGAAGTTGCTTATCAGCTTAAGGAGATTTTGGGCTGAAAAAATGGGGTTTTCTAAATAGACAGTCATGTCATCTGCAAACAGGGACAATTTGACTTCTTCTTTTCCTAATTGAATACCCTTTATTTCTTTCTCCTGCCTGATTGCCCTGGCCAGAACTTCCAACACTATGTTGAATAGGAGTGGTGAGAGAGGGCATCCCTGTCTTGTGCCAGTTTTCAAAGGGAATTTTTCCAGTTTTTGCCCATTCAGTGTATTAGCTGTGGGCTTGTCATAAATAGCTCTTATTATTTTGAGATACATTCCATCAACACCTAATTTTCTGAGAGTTTTTAGCATGAAGGGCTGAAGTTTGTCGAAGACCTTTTCTTCATCCATTGAGATAATCATGTGGTTTTTGTCTTTGGTTCTGTTTATGTACTGGATTATGTTTATTGATTTGCATATGTTGAACTACCCTTGCATCCCAGGGATGAAGCCAACTTGATCGTAGTGCATAAGCTTTTTGATGTGCTGCTGGATTCAGTTTTCCAGTATTTTATTGAGGATTTTTGCATCGATGTTCATCAGGGATATTGGTCTAAAATTCTTTTTGTTGTGTCTCTGCAAGTCTTTGGTATCAGGATGATGCTGGCCTCATAAAATGAGTTAGGGAGGATTCCCTGTTTTTCTATTGATTGGAATAGTTTCAGAAGCAATGGTACCAGCTCCTCTTTGTACCTCTGGTAGAATTTGACTGTGAATCTATCTGGTCCTGGACTTTTTTTGGTTGGTAGGCTATTAATTATTGCCTCAATTTCAGAGCCTGTTATTGATCTATTCAGGGATATGACTTCTTCCTGGTTTAGTCTTGGGAGAGTGCATGTGTCCAGGAATTTCTTCATGTCTCCTAGATTTTCTAGTTTATTTGCATAGAGGTGTTTACAGTATTCTCTGATGGTAGTTTCTATCTCTGTGGAATTGGTGGTGTAATCCCCTTTATCATTTTTTTTGCATTTATTTGATTCTTCTCTCTTTTCTTCTTTATTAGTCTTGCTAGCAGTCTATCAATTTTGTTGATCTTTTCAAAAAGGCAGCTCCTGGATTCATTGATTTTTTGAAGGGTTTTTTGTGTCTCTATCTCCTTCAGTTTTGCTTTGATCTTAGTTATTTCTTGCCCTCTGTTAGCTTTTGAATGTGTTTGCTCTTGCTTCTCTAGTTCTTTTAATTGTATGTTAGGGTGTCAATTTTAGATCTTTCCTGATTTTTCTTGTGGGTATTTACTGCTATAAATTTCCCTCTACCCACTGCTTTAAATGTGTCCCAGAGATTCTGGTATGTTGTGTCTTTGTTCTCACTGGTTTCAAAGAACATCTTTATGTCTGCCCTCATTTCATTATATACCCAGTAGTCTTTCAGGAGCAGGTTGTTTAGTTTCCATGTAGTTGAGTGGTTTTGATTGAGTTTCTTAATCCTGAGTTCTAGTTTGATTGCACTGTGGTCTGAGAGACAGTTTGTTATAATTTCTGTTCTTGTACATTTGCTCATGAGCACTTTATTTTCAACTATGTGGTCAATTTTGGAATAACTGCGATGTGGTGCTGAGAAGAATGTACATTCTGTTCATTTAGGGTGGAGAGTTCTGTAGATGTCTATTAGGCCCTCTTGGTGCAGAGATGAGTTCAATTCCTGGATATCCTTGTTAACTTTCTGTCTCGTTGATCTGTCTGATGTTGACAGCGGGGTGTTCAAGTCTCCCATTATTATCGTGTGGGAGCCTGAGTCTCTTTGTAAGTCTCTAAGGACTTGCTTTATGAATCTGGGTGCTCCTGTATTGGGTGCATGTATATTTAAGATATTTAGCTCTTCTTGTTGAATTGATCCCTTTACCATTATGTAATGGCCTTCTTTGTCTTTTAATCTTTGTTCGTTTAAAGTCTGTTTTGTCAGAGACTAGGATTGCAACCCCACCTTTTTTTTTGTTTTCCATTTGCTTGGTAGATCTTCCTCCATCCCTTTATTTTGAGCCTATGTGTGTCTCCGCACGTGAGATGGATCTCCTGAGTACAGCAAACTAATTGGTCTTGACTCTTTATCCAATTTGCCAGTCTGGGTTTTTTAATTGGAGCATTTAGCCCATTTACATTTAAGGTTAATATTGTTATGTGTGAATTTGATCCTGTCATTATGATATTAGCTTGTTAGTTTGCTCATTAGTTGATGCAGTTTCTTCCTAGCATTGAAGGTCTTTACAATTTGGCATGCTTTTGCAGTGGCTGGTACCTGTTGTTCCTTTCCATGTTTAGTGCTTCCTTCAGGAGCTCTTGTAAGGCAGGCCTGGTGGTGACAAAATCTCTCAGAATTTGCTTATCTGTTAAGGATTTTATTTCTCCTTCACTTATGAAGCTTGGTTTGGCTGGATATGAAATTCTAGGTTGAAAATTATTTTCTTTAAGAATGTTGAATATTGGCCCCCACTCTCTTCTGGCTTGTAGCATTTCTGCCAAGAGATCTGCTGTTAGTCTGATGGGCTTCCCTTTGTGGGTAACCCGATCTTTCTCTCTGGCTGCCCTTAAGATTTATTCCTTCATTTCAACTTTGGTGAATCTGACAATTATGTGTTTTAGAGTTGCTCTTCTCGAGGAGTATCTTTGTGGCATTCTCTGTATTTCCTGAATTTGAATTTTGGCCTGCCTTGCTAGGTTGGGGAAATTCTCCTGGATAATATCCTGAGACGTGTTTTCCAACTTGGTTCCATTTTCCCTGTCACTTTCAGGTACACCAATCAGACATAGATTTGGTCTTTTCACATAGTCCCATATTTCTTGGAGGCTTTGTTCATTTCTTTTTACTCTTTTCTCTCTAAACTTCTCTTCTCACTTCATTTCATTCATTTGATCTTCAGTCACTGATACCCATTCTTCCACTTGATTGAATCAGCTACTGAAGCCTGTGCATGCATCACGTAGTTCTCATGCCATGGTTTTCAGCTCCATCAGGTCATTTAAGGTCTTCTCTATGCTGTTTATTCTAGTTAGCCATTCATATAATCTTTTCCCAAGATTTTTAGCTTATTTGCAATGAGTTTGAACATCCTCCTTTAGCTCGGAGAAGTTTATTACCAATCATCTGAAGTCTTCTTCTCTCAACTCATCAAAGTCATTCTCCAACCAGCTGCCTTCTGTCGCTGGCAAGGAGCTGCATTCCTTTGGTGGAGAAGAGGTGCTCTGATTTTTAGAATTTTCAGCTTTTCTGCTTTGGTTTCTGCCCATCTTCGTGGTTTTCATCTACCTTTGGTCTTTGATCATGGTGACGTACAGATGGGGTTTTTGTGTGGATGTCCTTTCTGTTTGTTAGTTTTCCTTCTAACAGTCAGGACCCTCAGCTGTAGGCCTGTTGGAGTTTGCTGGAGGTCCACTGCAGACCCTGTTTGCCTGGTATCACCAGTTGAGGCTGCATAACAGCAAATAATGCAGAACGGCAAATGTTGCTGCCTGATCCTTCCTCTGGAAGCTTCATCTCAGAGGGACACCCAGCTCTATGAGGTGTCAGCCCCTACTGGGGGTGTCTCCCAGTTAGGTACTTGGGGATCAGGGACCCATTTGAGGAGGCAGTCTGTCCATTCTCAGATCTCAAACTCTGTGCTGGGAGAACCACTACTCTCTTCAAAGCTGTCAGACATGGACATTTAAGTCTACAGAAGTTTCTGCTGCCTTTTGTTCAGCTATGCCCTGCCCCCCAGAGGTGGAGTCTATAGAGGAAGGCAGGCCTCCTTGAGCTGCAGTGGGCTACACCCAGTTCCAGCTTCCTGGCCACTTTGTTTACCTACTCAAGCCTCAGCAATGGTGGATGCCCCTCCCCCAGCCTCACTGCCGCCTTGCAGTTCAGTCTCAGACTGCTGTGCTAGCAGTGAGTGAGGCTCCGTGGGCGTTGGACCCTACAAGCCAGGCGCGGGATATAATATCCTGGTGTGCCATTTGCTAAGACTGTTGGAAAAGCACAGTATTAGGGTGGGAGTGTCCCGATTTTCCAGGTACTATCTGTCATGGCTTCCTTTGGCTAGGAAAGGGAATTCCCCAACCCCTTGCACTTCCCAGGTGAGGTAATGACCCACCCTGATTTGGCTCACACTCTGTGGGCTGCACCCACTGTCTGACAAGACCCAGTGACATGAACCTGGTACCTCAGTTAGAAATGCAGAAATCACCCACCTTCTGTGTTGCTCATGCTGGGAGCTGTGGATTGGAGCTTTTCCTATTTGGCCATCTTGGAACCTCCCCTGTTTTCTGACTTTTATCTTCCCCTCACCTTCAAATACAATATATTCATCTAATCAATTATTATATCCCACTCATTTTGGCTTTTAAATATTTCTTGCATTTTATCCCCCAACCCTCTTTGCCTTTCACTTCTGTCCAGTTTCTGGATATAGCTCCTCTTCTGGATAGCCTCCTAATAAAGCCATGGCTTCCAGGATTTCTTTAAATCTTCTGTCTACATGGCCACCAGAACTACTTACATAAAATGAAAACCTGAACACGTTAATTATCTGCCTAAGAACTTTCACTGGATCCCTATTGATCTACTTTTCTAACCTCATCTCTCACTTGAGCACCACACATACTTCAAAAAATTTACTGTTGGCCTTCTTTAACCTTCAGAAAACCTTGTAAGTCTATGAGTAATTCTCTACACATATCTCTGTACTCTGGTCATGTTATTTTCTCCTAAGAATATGCTTCCCTTTTCTCTCTAATCATTCCTCATTTAACTTCTTTTTTTTTTTTTTTTTTTTTTTCTTTTTTTTGAGATGGAGTCTCACTCTGTCACCCAGGCTGGAGTGCAGTGGCATGATCTTGGCTCACTGCAACCTCCACCTCCCAGGTTCAAGCGAGTGTCTGCCTCAGCCTCCCGACTAGCTGGGACTACAGGCACCCACCACTATGCTCAGCTAATTTTTGTATTTCTAATAGAGATGGGGTTTCACCATCTTGGCCAGGCTGATCTCAAACAGCTGATCTTGTGATCTGCCCACCTTGGCCTCCCAAAGTGCTGGGATTACAGGTGTGTGCCACCAAGCCCAGCCTCCTCATTTAATTTCACTTTCACTTTAGGACATATTTCAGATACAACCTCCTCTAGGAAGACTTTCTTAAGCATCACTATTGTGCTAGGTTACATAACTCATCTTTAGCACTCCTATAGTAGCCACTAATGTTCTTAGATTGTATAATTTGTTATTCTGTGTCTTTTTTCCTCCATTACAATCCAGTTTATAGAAAAGGTATTGGCAAACTATAGCCAATGAGCCAAATCTAGTCTATCACCTGTTTTAGTAAATATATTTGACTACTGAAAGTAAAAATTATAACATTGTCTAATAGGGTTTCCAGCAGATGTATACACAATATATAAGAAAACTGCAACATAAAAGAAACTTATATCAAAGTGTAAGGTTTGAACATTATGCTTGAGGTGGTAAAATACTGATTCTAAATAAAAGAATTAAGTATTTGCATTTGTAATCCCTAGAGAAACAATTATCAAAATGATAGGATGAGATAGTTTTAAAATAAAGTAGATAAAGTAGAATTTTTTTAAATGTTCAAATAATATGAAAGATAGGGAAGGGAGTAGAGAGAAACCAAATAAATGGGAAACAGAAAACACACAAGAAAATAACAAATCTAAATCCAAATATGTTAATAATTATATTATGTTTAAAGGCTTAGTCACAGCAGTTGAAAATCAGTGATTGCTGAGTTTCTACCTCTGCTAATCTTCACTGTTCAGGGCCACTCAACCTTGTATCCCAGCACAGACATTCCATTCTTCACTGAACTCTGGGGCCAGCAGAAGCTTTGCATTTCCAAGGGACAGAGCTCAGAGGTAAAAGACAGGCCTGCCATTTTTGCTGTTCTCTTCTCTCCCACCCTGCTGCCCTAAGCCTTGGTGGGGAGTGAAGAACTTATGGACTATTACCGGCCTCCAGGACAGCATAGATGCCTTCCAAAATGCAGTCAGAGTGTTTTCCACAAGGGTCCCTGCCCCTGTTACTCCTCACTGCCCCGGGTCTCTCAACCTGGGCCCCCAGCACAGCCGCCCTACCCCTGTCTACATACTTCAGTCAATGGCAGCTCCGCCTTTCTCTAGGAAGAAAAGCCCAGAGTCAATCCACAGCCCCTCTGCCTTTGCAGCTGCAGAGGTACCGCCCATACTGCTCTTGGGCTGGGGAAGGAATTAAGGGCCTGGCCACTTCGCTGGCACCTCTAATATGCCACAGTTGCCATACAGAGAGGAGTTTAGTCTCTCTTCACTGTGAGCCCCCACCCACTACCCTTCACCAAGCAGGGCCCCCAGCTCTGTCCACAGCACAGCCACCCCACCCATAACTGAACCTTCCCATTGGCAGTGGCTCTGTGTTTCTCTGAGATGGAGCTCTCAGAGGCAACTGAAAGGCCTCTGCAACTGCAGTGGAACTGCCCTTGCTGCCCTTGGACTGGGGAAGGAACAAAGACCCTCAGTGCTTTACTGGAATCTCCAGCATGCTGCAGGTGCCCTGTGGGAAAAAGGCCAGTCTGTCTTCCCTCTGAGCCCCTGCAAGTCCCCCACCTTCCTCTGCTTATCACCAGGCTGGGCCCCTGGCTTAGGCCTACAATGCAGCTACCCAACCCCAAGAGGATTGTTCCAATTGGCGGTGGATCTCTGGGGTGGAGTGCCAAGAGACAAGTGAAAGGCCCTCTACCATTGCCACTGCCAAGGTTCCCACCCCTGCTGTCCCCAAGCTGAAGAGGAAACATGAAGCCTGAGCTTGCCCCAGGGCTTCTGTATGCAGCCTGGAAGTGCCAAGCCAAGATGTGCAGCCAGCATTCAAGTGGGAGAGGAGCCCATACTCAGAGCATGGAGAGAGAGCATGGCCATAAACATAAAGACACAGAAGAGCCTTGTGACTGAGCAACAGCCTACCACCTAGCCATGACATGTAAATGCCATCTACTGCATCACAGCCCAAACTTCAAAACCAAAATTACTTTGCTATGTCCCCTTGTGAAACCAAGGACAAGAATTTAGTCACAAATAAAGACCTTGCACAAAGCCTCAGTCCTCTACAAACATCCAGAAAAGAAGTCAACTGACTATACTCAAATTACACCACAGGTAAAGGAACATCAGCCCACACAGATGAGAATGAACCAGTAGAAGAACTCTGACAATGCGAAAAGCCAGAGTATCTCCTTTCCTCTAAATGATTGCACTAGCTCCCCAACAATGGTTCTTAACCAGAAGGAAATGACTGAAATGGCAGAGATAGAATTCAGAATCTGGATGACATCAAATGCCACTGAGATTTAGGAGAAACTAAAACCTATTCCAAGTAATCTAAAGGATCCAGTAAAATAATTCAAAAAATGAAACATGAAATAGCCATTTTATAAAAGAACCAAACCAAGAAGATAGAGCTAAAAAAATTCACAAGAATTTTATAACACAATTGAAAGTATCAACATCAGAATAGAAAACACTGAGAAAATAATCTCAGTGCTCAAGGACAAGTTCTTCAAATTAACTCAGACAAAAATAAAGAAAAATAATGTTAAAAAATGAAAAAGACCTCCAAGACATATGGGATTATGTAAAGAAACCAAATCTATGACTCATTAGTGTTCCTGAGAGGGAGAGAGAGCACACAACTTAGAAAATATATTTGAGGATATTGTCCATGAAAATTTTCCCAACCTCACTAGAGAGGTTAACATAAAAACTCAGAAAATTCAGATAACTCCTGTGAGACACAAGACAACTCTCCCCGGGAAAAATAGTTATGAGAATCTCCAAAGTTAGTATCAAAGAAAAAATATTAAAGGCAGCCAGAGAGAAGAGGGAGATCACCCTACAAAGGGAACCCCATCATGCTAACAGCAGACCTTTCAGCAGAAACCCTGCAAGCCAGAGGAGATTGAGGGCCTATATTCAGCATACTTAAACAAAAGAAATTTTAGCCATGAACTTCATATCCAGCCAAACTAAGCCCCATAAAAGAAGGAGAAATAAATTCATTTTCAGGCAAGCAAATGCTAAGGGAATTCATTACCACCAGACATTCCTTACAAGAGGTCCTTAAGAGAGTGGTAAGTATGGAAATCAGAGAATGTTACCAACCACCACAAAAATATACTCCAGTACATAGACCATCAACACTATAAAGCAAATGCACAATAAATTCTATATAACAACCAGCTAACAACACGATGACAGGATCAAATCAAAACATATCAATATTAACCTTAAACAGGTTAAACACCCCATTCAAAAGGCACAGAGTGACTACTGGACATGGAACAAAGACTCACCTGTATGCTCTCTTCAAGAGACCCATCTCACATGTGAGGACACCCACAGAAATACAAAAAAAAAACAATCCTCAGAGACTATTATGAATATTTCCATGCATGCAAACTAGAAAATCTAGAATAAATGGATAAATTCCTGGAAGCATACAACCTTTCAAGCTTCAAACAGGAAGAAATGGAAATCCAGAAGAGACCAATAACAAATTCCAAAATTGAATCAGTAATGAAAAGACTATGGCTGGGCACAGTGGCTCACGTCTGTAATCCCAGTACCTTGAGAGGCTGAGGCAGGCAGATCACCTGAGGTCAGGAGTTCAAGACCAGCCTGACCAACATGGTGAAACCCCATCTCTACAAAAACACAAAACTTAGCAGGGCATGATGGCAGGTGCCTCTAATCCCAACTATTTGGGAGGCTGAGGTGGAAGAATTGCTTGAACCTGGGAAGGGGAGGTTTCAGTAAGCCAAGATAGCGCCATTCCACTCCAGCCTGGGCAATAGAATAAGACTCTGTCTCAAAAAAAGAAAAAAAAAAAAGATAAGATAAGAAAAAGAAAAACCTACCAACCAGAAAAAGGCCTGGACAAAATGGATTCGCAGCCAAATTCTACCACTTGTATCAAGAAGAGCTGGGTGGCTCATGCTTGTAATCTTAGCACTTTGAGAGGCTGGGTGAGGATGATCACTTGAGCCCTAGAGTTCGAGACCAGCCTGGGCAATATGAAAACACCCTAAATCTACCAAAAAAAAAAAAAAAAAATTAAAAATATCCAGGTCTAGTGGTGCATGGCTGTTTTTCCAGCTACTTGGGAGGCTTAAGTGGGAGGATGGCTTGAGCCCAGAAGGCCGAGGCTGCCCTGAACCATGTTCATGCCACTGTACTCGAGCCTTGGTTGCAGAGTAAGGCCCTGTCTCAAAAAATAATAATAATAAAATAGAGAAGCGCTGGTACTGATTCTTTTGAAACCCTTACAGAAAACTGGTAAGAGGCCGGGCACGGTGGCTCAAGCCTGTAATCCCAGCACTTTGGGAGGCTGAGACGGGCAGACCACGAGGTCAGGAGATCAAGACCATCCTGGCTAACACAGTGAAACCCCATCTCTACTAAAAAATACAAAAAACTAGCCGGGCGAGGTGGCAGGCGCCTGTAGTCCCAGCTACTCAGGAGGCTGAGGCAGGAGAATGGCGTAAACCTGGGAGGCGGAGCTTGCAGTGAGCTGAGATCAGGCCACTGCACTCCAGCCTGGGCGACAGAGTGAGACTCCGTCTCAAAAAAAAAAAAAAAAAAAAAAAAAAAAAAAAAAAACTGATAAGGAAGGATTCCTCCCTAACTCATTCTATGAGGCTAGTATCATTCTCACACCAAAACCTGGCAGGGACAAAACAAAAAAAGAAAATTTTAGGCCAATATCCCTGATGAACATACATGCAAAAGTCCTCAACAAAATACTAGCAAACCAAATATAGTAACATAGCAAAAAACTAATCTACCACAATCAAGTAGGCTTTATTCATAGGATGCAAGATTGGTTCAACATACACAAATCAATAAATATAATTTACCACATAAACCAAACTAAAAACAGAAATCACATAATCATCTAAATAGACATGGCTATTGATAAAAAGGCTTTTGATAAAATTCAATACCTCGTTAAAAACCCTCAACAAACTAGGCATTAAAGGAACATATCTCAAAATAATAAGGGCCTCTATGACAAACCCATAGCCAACATCACACCAAACAAGTGAAAGTTTGGAGCATTCCCTTTATGATGGGAAACAAGACTAGGATGCTCTCTCTCACTATTCCTAGTCAATATAATATTGGGAATCCCAGACAGAGCAATTAGACAAGAAAATAAATTTTAAAAAATCCAAATAGGAAGAGAGGAAGTCAAACTGTTGCAGATGTTATGTTTCTATACCTAGAAAACTCCATAGTCTCTGCCCAAGAGCTCCTAGAACTGATAAACAACTTCAGAAAAGTTCCAATATACAAAATCACAGTACAAAAATCAGTAGCATTCCTATACGCCAACAATGTCCCAGCTGAAAGCCAAATCAAGAATGGAATCCCATTTACAATAGTCACAGAAAGAATAAAATACCTAAGAATACAGTTAACCAGGGAGCTGAAAGACCTCTACAATGAGAATTACAAAACACTGCTGAAAGAAATCAGAGATGACACAAACAAATGAAAAAAATTCCATGGTTATGGACAGGAAGAATCAATATGGTTAAACAGCCATACTGCCCAAAGCAACATATAGATTCAATGCTATTCTTATCAATTTACCAATGATATTTTTTGGATTTAGAAAAAAAATCTAAAATTCACAGGGAACCGAAAGAGTCCAAATAGCCAAAGCAATCCTAAGCAAAAAGAAAGCTGAAGGCATCACAGTACACAACTTCAAACCATACTACAAGACTACTGTAACTAAAACAACATGGTACAAAACAGACACATAGAGCAATGGAACAGCTTAGAGAATCAGAAATGAAGCTGCATATCTAAAACCACTTGATTTTTGTCAAAGTCAACAAAAACAAGCAATGGAAAAAGGACTCCCTATTCAATAAATGCTGCTGGGATAACTGGCTAGCCACATATAGAAGAATGAAACTGGATCCCTACTTTTTATAATATGCAAAAATCAACTCAAGATTAATTAAAGGCTTAAATGTAAAACATAAAACTATAAAAACTCTAGAAGAAAATCTAGGAAATACCATTCTGGACATTGGCTCAGACAAGGACATCATGACAAAGACTCCAGAAGCAATTGCAACAAAAACAAAAATTGATAAGTGGGACCTAATTAAAGAGCTTCTGCACAGCAAAATAAACTATCAAAAGAGCAAACAGATAACCTACAAAATAGGAGAAAATATTTGCAAACTATGCATCTGACAAAGGTCCACTATCCACAATCTATAAGGAATTCAAACAAATCAACAAACAAAAAACAAATAACCCTAATGAAAACTCAGTAAAAGACATGAACAGACACTTCTCAAAAGAAGACATGCATGTGGCCAACACGTGTATGAAAACAAAAGGCTCAATATCAATCATTAGGGAAATGCAAATCAAAACCACAATGTGATACTGTCTCACACCAGTCATAATGGTTATTATTAAGAAGTCAAAAAACAACAAATACTGGCAAGGTTGCAGAGAAAAGGGAATGCTTATACATGGCTAAGTTATAATTTAAGTTAGTTCAGCCACTGTGGAAAGCAGTCTGAAATTTCTTGAAGAAGTTAAAATAGAACTGTCATTCAACCCAGCAATTCTACTATTGATTATATACCCAAAGGAATATAAATCATTCTACCATAAAGACAAATGAATGTATATGTTCACTGTAATACTATTCGCAATAGCAAAGACATGGAATTAACCTAAATGTCCATCAATGGTGAACTAGATAAAGAAAATGTGGTACATATATACCCTGGAATACTATGTAGCTATGAAAAAATGAGATCATGGCCTCTTCAGCAACACGGACGGGCTGGAGACCATTTTTCTAAGCAAATTAACACAGGAACATAAAACTAAATGCTTCATGTTCTCACTTGTAAGTGGGAGCTAAACAGAGTACACATGGACACAAAGAAGGGAACAGTAGACACTGGAGCCAACTCAAAGATGGAAGGTAGGAGGAGGGTGAGGATTGACAAATCATGTATTGGGCGCTATGCTAATTACCTGGGTAACAAAATTATCTGTATACTGAACCTCTGCAATGCACAATTAGCATAAATAACAAATCTGCATATGTACCCATTGAACCTAAAAGTTAGAATTTTTTTTAAAAAGAAAAATCAATGATTGTCAGAATGTATATAAAAGAATTACTGTATCTACAAAAAACATACTTCAAATATAATGAAATAGAAAGGTTAAAATCAAAAGGATGAAAAATAAATATACTGCACAAACATTAATTAAAAGCAGGCTAGAGAGGTTATATTAGTATCAAACAAATGAAACATCAGAGCAAAGAAAATTAACAGGAAAAAAGAGGACCATAATGATAACAGGGCTAGTCATCAGCAAGAAATAACAATTCTAATTACATACACACTCAATAACAGAACTTTAAAAGACATGAAGCAAAAACTCATACAACTGAAAAAACAGATTTGCAATTATTGTTGGAGACATCAACAGTTTTCTCTTAGTAATAGAACTAATAGACCATAATTTGTTAGAATACAGAAGAATTGGACATCATCAGTCAATTGAATGAATCTCACTGCAACTTTGAAACTCTTTATCCAAGAGCAGCAGAACACATTCTTTACAAGTACACACAGAACATTCATCAAAATAGGCATATCTCAGGCTTAGCCAATTTAAAGAATTAAAATCATATGAAACATTTTCTATGACTATAATAGAAGTAAACTAGAAATAAATTACTGAATAACAGAAAAATATCCACTTAGAAATGAAACCTGCATGTTGTGCACATGTACCACAGAACTTAAAGTATAATTTAAAAAAATAATATTTGTAAATACTTCATGAATCAGTCTCATGAGTCAAGGATATTAGAAAATACTGTGAACAAACAATGGTAAGTGGGAACTTAGCATACTCTCAAAAATGAAAGTAAGACGTTGCAAAATTTATGCAATTCAGCTAAAGCTGGCTAAGAGTTAAGTGTGTACCATTAAAAGCTTACATTGGAAAAGGAAAATGGTCTCAAATCAAAAATCCAAACTTCTATTTAAGGAACTAAAAAAAATTAAGAATATTAAGAGTAAGTATAAAGAAAGAAATAAAGGTAAGAACAAAGTCAATGAAATATAAAACAAAGATAAAATAAAGGACACTAAAAGTGAGTTTACAAATTGTTTGGAATCAAAGAGAAAATGGCAGTACAGACTAAAGACATCAAAATAACTTAAAACAGGGAAATAATACAAAGACCTCTATATACATAAATTCAAAAACATAAATAAAACTGACCCATTCCCCAGAAAACATGAATTACCAAATAAACAAAATAGATAACCTATATAGCTTTATAGCTATTTTTAAATGAATTCATAGTTGAAACTCTTTAGAAAAAAATTCCCAGGCCCAAATGTTTTCACCAGTGAATTTACCAAATATTAAAAAGCAGATAATATCAATTTTACATACTATTTCTGGAAAGCTGAAGATAAGGCTACCACTTTTCTATTTATCCTGTAAGATCTGTATTACCCTCAATATTGACTACAGACAATGACAGTCCAGGGAAAGAAAATTAAAAACCAATAATTCTGATGAACATACACATGAAAATCCTGTATCAAATATTAACAAAGCGAATTCAATAATATATAAAAAGAACAGTGCACAAGTGAGTGGGCCTTGTCACAGGAATGCATTTTGGTTGTAATATTTGAAAATAATTCAATGTAATCTACTATATTAACAGTCCAAAGAGAAAAAAACCTACAGAATAAAATTGACAAAGAAAAAGCATTTAAAAAATCATCATGGGGGTGGAGCAAGATGGCCGAATAGGAACAGCTCCAGTCTCCAACTCCCAGCGCGAGCAACACAGACTGGTGATTTCTGCATTTTCAAATGAGGTACTGGGTTCATCTCACTAGGGAGTGCTGGACAATTGGTGCTGTTCAGCTGCTGCAGCCTGACCAACAAGAGCTGAAGCAGGGCGAGGAATCCCCTCACGTGGGAAGTGCAAGGGGGAAGGGAATCCCTTTTCCTAGCCAGGGGAACTGAGACACACAACACCTGAAAAATCGGGTAACTCCCACCCCAATACTGCGCTTTAAGCAAATGGGCACACCAGGAGATGATATCCCATACCTGGCCAGGAGGGTCCCACGCCCACGGAGCCTCCCTCATTGCTAGCACAGCAGTCTGTGATCTAACTGCAAGGCAGCAGCGAAGCTGGGGGAGGAGTGCCAGCCATTGCTGAGGCTAAAGTAGGTAAACAAAGCAGCTGGGAAGCTCAAACTGGGTGGAGCTCACAGCAGCTCAAGGAAGCCTGCCTGTCTCTGTAGACTCCACCTCTGGGGACAGGGCACAGCTAAACAACAACAACAAGAACAACAAAAAAAGCAGCAGAAACCTCTGCAGATGCAAAAGACTCTCTCTGATAGCTTTGAAGAGAGCAGTGGATCTCCCAACACGGAGGTTGAGATCTGAGAACTGACAGACTGCCTGCTCAAGTGGGTCCCTGACCCCTGAGTAGCCTAACTGGGAGACATCCCCCACTAGGGGCAGACCGACACCCCACACCTCACACGGTGGAGTATACCCCTGAGAGGAAGCTTCCAAAGTAAGAATCAGACAGGTACACTCGCTGTTCAGCAATATTCTATCTTCTGTAGCCTCTGCTGCTGATACCCAGGCAAACAGGGTCTGGAATGGACATCAAGCAATCTCCAACAGACCTGCAGCTGAGGGTCCTGACTGTTAGAAGGAAAACTATCAAACAGGAAGGACACCTACACCAAAACCCCATCAGTACGTCACCATCATCAAAGACCAGAGGCAGATAAAACCACAAAGATGGGGACAAAGCAGGGCAGAAAAGCTGGAAATTCAAAAAATAAGAGCACATCTCCCCCTGCAAAGGAGCGCAGCTCATCGCCAGCAATGGATCAAAGCTGGACGGAGAATGACTTTGACGAGATGAGAGAAGAAGGCTTCAGTCCATCAAACTTCTCAGAGCTAAAGGAGGAATTACGTACCCAGCGCAAAGAAACTAAAAATCTTGAAAAAAGAGTGGAAGAATTGATAGCTAGAATAATTAATGCAGAGAAGGTCATAAACGAAATGACAGAGATGAAAACCATGACATGAGAAATACGTGACAAATGCACAAGCTTCAGTAACCGACTCGATCAACTGGAAGAAAGAGTATCAGTGATTGAGGATCAAATGAATGAAATGAAGCGAGAAGAGAAACCAAAAGAAAAAAGAAGAAAAAGAAATGAACAAAGCCTGCAAGAAGTAAGGGATTATGTAAAAAGACCAAATCTACGTCTGATTGGGGTGCCTGAAAGTGAGGGGGAAAATGGAACCAAGTTGGAAAACACTCTTCAGGATATCAACCAGGAGAACTTCCCCAACCTAGTAGGGCAGGCCAACATTCAAATTCAGGAAATACAGAGAATGCCACAAAGATACTCCTCGAGAAGAGCAACTCCAAGACACATAATTGCCAGATTCACCAAAGTTGAAATGAAGGAAAAAATCTTAAGGGCAGCCAGATAGAAAGGTCGGGTTACCCACAAAGAGAAGCCCACAGACTAACAGTAGATCTCTCGGCAGAAACTCTCCGAGCCAGAAGAGAGTGGGGGCCAATATTCAACATTCTTAAAGAAAAGAATTTTAAACCCAGAATTTCATATCCAGCCAAACTAAGTTTCATCAGTGAAGGAGAAATAAAATCCTTTACAGATAAGCAAATGCTTAGAGATTTTGTCACCATCAGGCCTGCCTTACAAGAGGCCCTGAAGGAAGCCCTAAACATGGAAAGGAACAACCGGTACCAGCCATTGCAAAAACATGCCAAAATGTAAAGAGGCTAGGAAGAAACTACATCAACTAATGAGCAAAATAACCAGTTAATATCATAATGGCAGGATCAAGTTCACACATAAAAATATTAACCTTAAATGTTAATGGACTCAATGCTCCAATTAAAAGACACAGACTGGCAAACTGGATCAAGAGTCAAGACCCATCAGTCTGCTGTATTCAGGAGACCCATCTCACATGCAGAGACATACATAGGCTCAAAATAAAGGGATGGAGGAAGATCTACCAAGCAAATGGAGAACAAAAAAAAAGCAGGGGTTGCAAACCTAGTCTCTGATAAAACAGACTTTAAACCATCAAAGATCAAAAGAGACAAAGAAGGCCATTACATAATGGTAAAGGGATCAATTCAAGAGGAAGAGCTAACTCTCCTAAATATATATGCACCCAATACAGGAGCACCCAAATTCATAAAGCAAGTCCTTAGAGACTTACAAAGAGATTTAGACTCCCATACAATAATAATGGGAGACTTCAACACCCCACTGTCAACATTAGACAGATCAACGAGACAGAAAGTTAACAAGGATATCCAGGAATTGAACTCTACTCTGCACCAAGTGGACCTAATAGACATCTACAGAACTCTCCACCCCAAATCAACAGAATATACATTCTTCTCAGCACCACATCACACTTATTCCAAAATTGACCACATAATTGGAAGTAAAGCACTCCTCAGCAAATGTACAAGAACAGAAATTATAACAAACTGTCTCTCAGACCACAGTGCAATCAAACTAGAACTCAGGACTAAGAAACTCAATCAAAACCGCTCAACTACATGGAAACTGAACAACCTGCTCCTGAATGACTACTGGGTACATAACGAAATGAAGGCAGAAACTACATCAACTAACAAGCAAAATAACCAGTTAATAATCTAGTTGATTCTACGTAAATCAACTAGAAAATCTAGAAGAAATGGATAATTTCCTGGACACTTACACTCTCCCAAGACTAAACCAGGAAGATGTTGAATCCCTGAAGAGACCAATAGCAGTCTCTGAAATTGAGGCAACAATTAATAGCCTGCCAACCAAAAAAAGTCCAGGACCAGATGGATTCACAGCTGAATTCTACCAGAGGTACAAGGAGGAGCTGGTACCATTCCTTCTGAAATTATTCCAATCAATAGAAAAAGAGGCAATCCTCCCTAACTCATTTTATGAGGCCAACATCATCCTGATACCAAAGCCTGGCAGAGACACAACAAAAAAAGAGAATTTTAGACCAATATCCCTGATGAACATCGATGCAAAAATCCTCAATAAAATACTGGTAAACCGGATTCAGCAGCACATCAAAAAGCTTATCCACCATGATCAAGTGGGCTTCATCCCTGGGATGCAAGGCTGGTTCAACATTCGCAAATCAATAAACGTAATCCAGCATATAAACAGAACCAAAGACAAGTACCACATGATTATCTCAATAGATGCAGAAAAGGCCTTTGACAAAACTCAACAGCCCTTCATGCTAAAGACGCTCAACAAATTCGGTATTGATGGAACGTACCTCAAAATAATAAGAGCTATTTATGACAAACCCACAGCCAATATCATACTGAATGGGCAAAAACTGGAAAAATTCCCTTTGAAAACTGGCACAAGACACGGATGCCCTCTCTCACTCCTCCTATTCAACATAGTGTTGGAAGTTCTGGCTAGGGCAATCAGGCAAGAGAAAGAAATCAAGGGTATCCAGTTAGGAAAAGAAGAAATCAAATTGTCCCTGTTTGCAGATGACATGACTGTCTATTTAGAAAACCCCATTGTCTCAGCCCAAAGTCCCCTTAAGCTGATAAGCGACTTCAGCAAAGTCTCAGGATACAAAATTAATGTGCAAAAATCACAAGCATTCTTATACACCAGTAACAGACAAACAGAGAGCCAAATCATGAATGAACTTCCATTCACAATTGCTTCAAAGAGAATCAAATACCTAGGAATCCAACTTACAAGGGATGTAAAGGAACTCTTCAAGGAGAACTACAAACCACTGCTCAGTGAAATAAAAGAGGACACTAACAAATGGAAGAACATACCATGCTCATGGATAGGAAGAATCAATATTGTGAAAATGGCCATACTGCCCAAGGTTATTTATAGATTCAATGCCATCCCCATATCAAGCTACCTTTGAGTTTCTTCACAGAATTGGAAAAAACTGCTTTAAAGTTCATATGGAACCAAAATAGAGCCCACATTGCCAAGACAATCCTAAGTCAAAAGAACAAAGCTGGAGGCATCACGCTACCTGACTTCAAACTATACTACAAGGCTACAGTAACCAAAACAGCATGGTACTGCTACCAAAACAGAGATATAGACCAATGGAACAGAACAGAGTCCTCAGAAATAATACCACACATCTACAGCCATCTGATCTTTGACAAACCTGAGAGAAACATGAAATGGGGAAAGGATTCCCTATTTAATAAATGGTGCTGGGAAAATTGGCTAGCCATAAGTAGAAAGCTGAAACTGGATCCTTTCCTTACTCCTTATATGAAAATTAATTCAAGATGGATTAGAGACTTAAATGTTAGACCTAATACCATAAAAACCCTAGAAGAAAACCTAGGTAGTACCATTCAGGACATAGGCATGGGCAAGGACTTCATGTCTAAAACACCAAAAGCAACAGCAGCAAAAGCCAAAATTGACAAATGGGATCTAATTAAACTAAAGAGCTTCTGCACAGCAAAAGAAACTACCATCAGAGTGAACAGGCAACCTACAGAAAGGGAGAAAATTTTTGCAATCTACTCATCTGACAAAGGGCTAATATCCAGAACCTACAAAGAACTCAAACAAATTTACAAGAAAGAAACAAACTACCCCATCAAAAAGTGGGCAAAGTATATGAACAGACATTTCTCAAAAGAAGACATTCATACAGCCAATAGACACATGAAAAAATGCTCATCATCACTGGTCTTCAGAGAAATGCAAATCAAAACCACAATGAGATACCATCTCACACCAGTTAGAATGGCAATCATTGAAAAGTCAGGAAACGACAGGTGCTGGAGAGGATGTGGAGAAATAGGAACACTTTTACACTGTTGGTGGGATTGTAAACTAGTTCAACCATTATGGAAAACAGTATGGCGATTCCTCAAGGATCTAGAACTAAGTAAGTACCATATGACCCAGCCATCCCATTACTGGGTATATACCCAAAGGATCATAAATCATGCTGCTATAAAGACACATGCAGACGTATGTTTATTGCAGCACTATTCACAATAGCAAAGACTTGGAATCAACCCAAATGTCCATCAGTGACAGACTGGATTAAGAAAATGTGGCACATATACACCATGGAATACTATGCAGCCATAAAAAAGGATGAGTTTGTGTCCTTTGTAGGGACATGGATGCAGCTGGAAACCATCATTCTTAGCAAACTATCGCAAGAACAGAAAACCAAACACCGCATGTTCTCACTCATAGGTGGGAACTGAACAATGAGATCACTTGGACTCAGGAAGGGGAACATCACACACCGGGGCCTATTATGGGGAGGGGAGAGGGGAGAAGGATTGTATGGGGAGTTATACCTGATGTAAATGACGAGTTGATGGGTGCTGACGAGTTGATGGGTGCTGACGAGTTGATGGGTGCAGCACACCAACATGGCACAAGTATACATATGTAACAAACCTGCATGTTATGCACATGTACCCTAGAACTTAAAGTATAATAATAATAATAAATAAATAAATAAATAAATAAATAAATAAATTCAAGAATGAGCAACTGAAAACAGAACTTTTAATGCAGAAAAGTTCCAAAATAATAGTACTCTTATGTATAAATATAATGAAACATGTACAATGTCTGTCTGAAAACTACAAAATGCTGATAAATCAAAGAAAATCTAGGTAAACGGAGAAAGATAGCATGTTTATGGATTGGAAGACGTATCCTATATAGATGCTAATTTTCCCCAAATTGACCTATAGACAACACAATACCAAATAAATCTCAGCAGAATTGCCTATAGATAAAAGGAAGCTTATTTTAAAATCTACATGAAAAGATAAAGAAACAAAGACAGCCAACATAAATTTGAATTTAAAAAAGTCAGAGAAATCACACTAGCAGATTTTAAGTTTATTATGGAGCTACAGTAATCAAGACAGCAAGGTATTGACAAAAGTATAGACCAATGGAACAAAATGAAGAATCCAGAAGCGTATCAGCACAAATATGGCTGATTCTTGACAAAGGTGCAGAGGCAAGTCAATGAAAGAAGAGTTTTTTTCAATGAATAATGTTAAAGCAACTGGGCAGCCATTTACCAAAAACAAACAAACAAACAAAAACCTTAACTTAAATCTTACATCTTATATAAAAATTAACCTAAAATGGATTATAGGTCTAAATGTACAATATAAAACTATTTTTCTTTCAGAAGAAAACACAGGAGAAAATCTTTATCATCCTAGATGAAACAGCTCTTTTTAAAAATAATGTTATTTATATAATTGAATGAATTATTTTTAAATTAAATAATATTGATATATTAGTAATCACTGATTATTAGTTTTATAGAGCTATAACATATAAATTTATGATACATTGCTTGCATAAAATTTACCCATGGTACACAATTTGAAGAATTTTAATATGTTCACAGAGTTTGAAACTCTTTCTACAATCTAATTTTAGGACATTTTCACCAGCATAAAAAATTTTATACCTATTTGCAACCCTTCCCATTCCTCCTCACCATTTAGCTCTAGCCATCTACTAATCTCCTTTCTTAGCAAAGAATTACTACACAACTTTAGATGCATGATTCATAGAAGAAAATATGGACAAATTGTTACTTCATAAAAATTAACAACTTCTGTTCTGCATAGGGAACTATGAGAAGATTAAGCTGGGAGGTAACAACTGCAAATTACACATCTAACAACTTAAATACAGAATATACTGAGAACTTTCTAAACTCAACAGTAAGAAAACAAACAGCCCAATGGGTCAGCCAGGTGTGGTGGCTCATGCCTGTAATCCCAGCATTTTTGGGAGGCTGAGGAGGGAGCATTGCTTGAGGGCAGAAGTTCAAGACCAGCCTGGGCAACATAGTAAGACTACGTATCTACAAAACTAAAAAACTTAGCTGGGCATGATGACTAGCATCTGTAATCCCAGCTATTTAGAAGGCTGACGTGGGAGAATCACTTGAGCATAAGAGTTTGAGGTTGCAGTGAGTCATTATCTCACCTCTGCACTCCAGCCTAGGCAACAGAGAGAGACCCCAAATCTGAAAACACAAAAAGACAGTCAAATATCAAAATAATGGATATTTCACAAAGAGGATATATGGATGACAAACATGCACACAAAAGACTGATAGCTGTTATGGAAACACAAGTTAAAACTACAATGAGATATCACTTCATGTCTTTTAGAATGGTTAAAATTAAAAATACTAAGAACAAGTGCTGATGAGGATGGCAAACAACCACAATTCTCATATAAGGTTGGTAAGGATGAAAAATATTACAGTCACTTGAAATCCATTTTTCAGTTTCTTAAGTTAAATGTACATTTGCCATATGCCCCATAAATCCCACTCCTGGATATTTACCCTAGAGAAATGAAAACTTACATTCACAAAAACAAATCTGTACACAAATGTTGATAGGAGCTCTATTCACAATCACCAAAGAATAAAAAATCCAAATGTTCTTCAGTAGGTGAATAAACTTTGTTTCATCCATACAATGGAGTACTACTAAATTTTTTTAAAAAGCAAAAATAAAAAATAAAACTACTGATATAGTCAACAAATCAAATGAATATCAAAGATATACTAAATGAAAGAAGCCAGTCTCAAAAGCTTATATTGTATACAATTTCATTTGTATATCATTCTTATAAAGATTAAATTATAGTGACACAACAGATCAGTGGTTGCCAGGGATTAGGAGTTTAGGGAAGGTGTAAGTACAAAGGGATAATATGAGGGCATTTTATAATGTAATAGGACTGTTATATATACTGATTTTGGCAATAGTTACATGAATCTAAACATAGGCTCATAGAACCATACACATAATAAAGGTAAATTTTATTATATGTTCTATTAAAAATTAAACACAAAAATAGAAAATAAATGACAAGCAAAGGACTATGAAATATGGAAAACTTACCACTTGCTTCTCCCATTTGTCTGTGTACTCCTCTCAAATCAAATAAAAGCTTAATATTTTTCTTCCACAATGCTGTGCTTTTATTCACTTATTTGGTACATACTTATATAACACTTACTATGTGAACAAGGGGTAAGACTAGAAAAGACATGGGAAGTTCTATGAAAGAGGTAGCATATTAACTGAATGCTGAGATACAATTTTATTGAGAAGAGATGGAGGAAATACTTTGGATATGTTCCTATTTGAAAGCTGAAAATCATCTGCCTATTTAAGGAATGCTCAGTTTGAGACTAGAATAGAGGTAATTTGCAGATAAAACAAAAAGATTGAGATAGGTCAAGAAAACCTTGAATGCCAGGTGTATTAGTCTGTCCTCATGTTGCTAATAAAGACATACCTGAGACTGGATAATTTATAAAGGAAAGGGGGTTAATTGACTCACAGTTCCACATGGTTGGGGAGGCCTCAAAAACATGACAGAAGGCGAATGAGGAGCAAAGTTACATCTTACATGGCAGCAGGCAAGAGGGCTTGTGTAGGAGAACTCCCCTTTATAAAACATCAGATCTTGTGAAACTTATTCACTATCACTGGAACAGCATGGGAAACACTTGCTCTCATGATTTAATTACCTCCCACCTGGGTCCTTCCCATGACATATGCGAGTTATAGGAGATACAGTTCAAGATGAGATTTGGGTGGGGACACAGCCAAATCATATCATTCCATCCCTGGCCCCTCCCAAAGCTCATGTCTTCACATTTCAAAACCAATCATGCCTTCCCAACAGTCCCCCAAAGTCTTAACTCATTTTAGCATTAACTCAAAAGTCCATACTCCAAAGTCTCATCTGAGACAAGGAAAGTCCTTTCTGCCTATGAACCTGTAAAATCAAAAGCAAGTTAGTTACTTCCTAGATACAATGGGGCTATAGGCATTGGCTAAATTGGCCAAAACAAAGGTGCTACAGACCTTATGCAAGTCCGAAATCCAGTGGGGCAGTCAAATCTTAAAGCTGCAAAATAATCTCCTTTGAATCCATATCTCACATCCAGGTCAGGTTGATGTAAGAGGTGGGCTCCCAAAGCAGCTCCACCTCTGTGGCTTTGCAGGGTACAGCTCCCCTCCTGGTTGCTTTTATGGGCTATCATTTAGTGTCTGTGGCTTTTCCAGGTGCACAGTGCAAGCTGTCAGTGGATCTACCATTCTGGGGTCTGGAATATGGTAGTCCTCTTCTCACAGCTCCACTAGGCAGTACCCCAGTGGAGACTCTGTGTAGGGGCTCCAACCCCACATTTCCCTTATGCACTGCCCTGTCAGAGGTTCTCATGAAGGCCCCACTCTTGCAGCAAACTTGTGACTGGACATCCAGGCATTACCATACATCCTCTCAAATATAGGTGAAGGTTCCCAAACATCAATTTTTGGCTTCTGTGCACCCACAGGACCAACACCACATGAGAGCTGCCAAGGCTTGGGGCTTGCACCCTCTGAACCCATGGCCCAAGCTGTATTTTTTCCCCTTTTAGCCATGGCTGGAGCAGCTGGGATGCAGGGCACCAAGTCCCTAGGCTGTGTAGCAGAGGCGCCCTGGCCCAGGCACATGCAATGGTTATTTTTTCCTACTAGGCCCCCAGGCCTGTGATGGGTGGCCCTGTCATGAAAGTCTCTAACATGCCCTGGAGACATTTTTTCCATTGTCTTGGTGGTAAACATTTGGCTCCTTGTTACTTATGCAAATTTCTGCGGCCAGCTTGAATTTCTCTTCAAAATATGGGTTTTCTTTTCTATTGCATCATCAGGCTGCAAATTTTCTAAACTTTTATGCTCTGCTTGCTCTTGAAGGCTTTGCTGCTTAGGAATTTCTTCTGCCAGATACCCTAAATCATTTATCTCAAATTAAAAGTTTCATAAATCTCTGGGGCGGGGGCAAATTGTCACAAGTCTCTATGCATAGCAAGAGAGATCTTTACTCAGTTCCCAACAAGTTCCTCATCCTGGACTTCATTGTCCATATCACTATCAGCATTTTAGTCAAAGCCAGTCAACAAGTCTCTAGAAAGTTCCAAACTTTTGCACATCTTCCTGTCTTCTTCTGAGCCTTTCAAATTGCTCCAACCTCTGCTTGTTACCGAGTTCCAAAGTCACTTCCACATTTTCAGGTATCTTTACAGCAGCACCCCACTCTACTGGTAACAATTTACTGTATAAGTCTGTTCTCATGCTGCTAATAAAGACCTGAGACTGGGTAATTTTTAAAGAAAAGAAGTTTAACTGACTCACAGTTTCACATGGCTGGGAGGACTCACAATCATGGCAGAAGGTGAATGAGGAGCAAAGTCACATCTCACACGGCAGCAGGCAAGAGAGCTTGTGTAGGGGAAATCCCCTTTATAAAACCATCAGATCTCAAGAGACTTATCCATTATCATAAGAACAGCATGGGAAAGACTTGCCCACATGATTCAATACCTCCCACCGGGTTCTTCCCACGTCACATGGGAATTATGGGAGCTGAAATTCAAGGTGAGATTTGGGTGGGGACATAGCCAAACCACATCGCAGGGCAAAAGAGTTCATATGTAATTTATATCTTATCTACTTGCAAATAAAGATCATCTCATACCCTGTTTCTTAGCCTCATCACATGGGCTTCATTTAAAAAATATTTTGCATCTTTAAAGCCAACTTTATGGGTTAGAAGATGGATTTCAGTATGTTCTTCAACACTGGTTTACCATACAAACTTTGGCAAATTAGTTCAGCTCCCCTTTTACGATGCATAACATATAAGACATTTTGCCAGCCTTTCCTATTTCATGAAGCTTATCTGACAAACACACCTGATGATTACAGTGAAAGAAAATCTTAAACCACAGTGTAAAACATTTTCTCAACATGTAGTCCTTGAGTCAGTAGCATTAGCACAACCTGCGAACTTATTAGAAATTAAAATTCTCATACTCCACCCCTGACTAACTGAATCAGAAATGCCGGGGGAGAGGTGCAGGGGCTGACAGTTTGCAATATCATTTTAACATGCCCTCTTGGTTATTCTGATACACTATAAAGTTTGACAACCACTGACATAAAATATTATGCAAATATATTTAAGTACTATTAAGCTCAAACTGTGCATGCTTTAGTCCACTCTGAACATCAGTCTCACAAAAGGAAAATGTCTTACTTGTAGCCAGAAAATCAGATATTCTTCATTGGCATTTTTTCACAACTCATGAAGTTATCCAAAGCTTATTTTCCTGAGGAATAATTACTTTCAGAAATATTCAGCACTCTATATAAGAAGGACCAGGAATAATTTCTTCCAAGGAAAGAAAATAGAAAATTTTTCTTCATTAATTTGTATTTTGATAAAATAATTTTTCTTGGGAGAATTGATGTCAGCACACTGACCTGCAGTCACAATAAATTTGTGTCAATTTACTCAATGATTCATCTCTAATGTCAGCATTTTCCCCATACCCAAATGTTCTTATCCATTATAAATTCCTGCTGCAAAAAGGATCAAAAATAAAGACATTGCTAGTCAGAGGACAAAACACAAATAACGGCCAGGTAGTTGGGACATTTTTCTCTCTCAGAAAAAAATAATTAAAATATATTTCTGTATATTTCAACAGGAGATATTAAGATATTACCAGAATAAATAATTTAATAGACTGCCAGTGCTTCATTCAACTAAACAACTAGAAATCTGTGAACTTGCTAATGCTTTTAAATCTGTATCCTTTTCCACTGATCCAGATCACACTTTTTCTATGGCTTGCTTGGTTCAAGTTATCACCATCATCATCAATATCATTATCATTTTTGTCCTAAGACTTAGATGTCCCTGTAAGTCAACCTGTCAGGATGAGCTGCATGTGAACATTCAAATTTAGAAGGCAGTTGTCTTTGAAAACAGCTTCTATTAGGGTGTAAGAAAAACAACACGGGCTGGGCGTGGTGGCTCACACCTGTAATCCAAGCACTTTGGAAGGCCAAGGCGGGAGGATCACCTGAGGTCAGGTGTTTGAGACCAGCCCGACCAACATGGTGAAACCCCGTCTCTACTAAAAATACCAAAATTAGCAAGGCATGGTGGCGTGTGCCTGTAATCCCAGCTACTTGGGAGACTGAGGCAGGAGAATCACTTGAACCCAGGAGGCGGAGGTTGCAGTGAGCCAAGATTGCGTCAGCACACTCCAGAAAGAACAACAACATGTGACAAGTTTAGTGGTTGACTGACTAACTTCCAAGTTTAGCCATTGGCTTACTATGTGATTCTAATTGGGTTTCAATTTCCTATCTATAAAAGAGGCACTAATGACTTCTATAGAAAGGAGTCTCATTCCCTCCTTTCCATAGCCAAGTACTTTCTTTTAATGCCTCCTGTTTTCCATTAAACATCCCATTCCTTATTCTGCCCACATTAGCCCTGTCTCCAGAAGAAATAAATCTGATAAAGTCATTACTATTTAGGCCAGAGGTCATAAATTCAAACGTATGAAGGTTAATAAAGTTATCACAATGCTTTCTGGGTATACAAAAATATATACTAAGTACTTGTTCTATTACTAAACGAAAAACTATTTCATTGCAATGCTTTTAAAAACCTGTGAGAGTATATGTAACAAAATGCTCAGTCAAAAAACCTATACTAGTTGAAAAATTTTGAGACCACTAATTTGCATCCTTTAGTTTAATCCTTTAGTATGTCATAATACCGTGAAGGATTATACAGTTAAAATAAAAGATTACTATATAGGAAAAATACTTGACATGACCCACTACTGATGATTTAAATCTTGTCTGCTTGTCAAAGACCCTCTCAAATGTCATTTCTACATCTCACATTTTTGCTTTTCTACCAAATATATGATATATATATCTCTCTCCCATTTACATTCCTATTACACTGTCTGTACCTCTCAGTAAAGGCATTAGTTTATTCTACCTTGTACTGAAAGTGTATTAGATAATATGTCACCTGTTATACTTTATATTATTTTGTAATCTGACATCAGGGAATGTGTGTTATTGCAGTTTAGCTCCACTATAATTTAAATCTGTGCCTGGAACATTTCTAAATCACCCTCAAATGTGATACTGCTAACAATGGAATTTTATTCATTGAGTTAAAATACTTACACATATGCAACTACCTATTCTTGCCCAAACATAAGCACTAACCAAAGTCCCCTACAGTGTTATAGATTCCCACTCACACATTTCCATGGAGTCACATTGCTGTGCTCTACAGATTTCAGTATCCTTTATCCATACAATTTTATTATGAAGAAAAGGACAGACATTGAAAAGAAAAAAAAAAAAAAAAAAGCTGCCTGGGTTGATAGATTTTTTTTTTTTTGATAGATTTTAAAAGAAGCAGCAAGACACAAAACTTTTCAAACACTATAGAATACTGATTCTTGTCTAAAATGTTTTTCCTTAAGTCCTTATTTACTAGAAGTTATTGTCAGGCTGTGATTAAACACATTGATCACTAACTCCTCCCTGTTAACAAGACTAGCAATCAGTCCTCTTAGAAGATGTCTGATTGCCCCCATTGTGAAGGCCTAAATATTCCAGATGGCTTTGCACCAATTCTTGGTTTTTGTCCAGTTCCACGGACAGCTCCACTTATTCATCCACAATAGCCTATGTACAAGTCCTCCCCAGAAGTATTATTATGCATCCTTTGTCTAGCAGTTGTCACAAGTCTGAGTATATATTTTTCTCTTCCACTAAGAGATACAGTGGCATTTTTGGATTCAACGTCCACATTTCATGTGCATTAGACTTCTCTCTGAACCATCGCCAAGTTATATAGCAAGCTCTTTGATGAAGTACATAAGTCAATGACAAAAAAATAATTTCTTCCAAATCTCAAGAGAGCCTCAAACTTGGCATCTTGTTTTCTATCTAGTGACTGAGAGCTTTTATGAGTCATTATTACTATTTTTTTTTAAGTTTCATCATCATTATTAGGTTGTCATTGCTGGGAGAAAGAAAAGAGAAGAAAAAATAGATTTCAAAAGTATCATTGGCAAGGCATACAATTTTAGATGAGGAAAGAATTGTTGCTTAGGATTTTGGTGAAAATAAGTGCTTTTCCGATACTTATTTGTTTCAACAGGGAGAAAAATAATCCCAGAAATCATAGTTTCTGTACTACATACGAAATATTGGCACCCATTGTCGGATCACAAAGGCTTAGCATTTCTGTCATTCCCAAGAATGGCAGACACACTAAGGTCAATGAGCCTCTACCCCCTCCCTCTAGTGTCTCTAACTTAAGGAGGACATCAGTTTCCCCACTGGCCTCCTATTTGCTTCAAGTACCCTTGTAAAAATATCCATTTGCATTGTACTTTTCATTTCAGGTATTAATAAAAAACCTGGTAAATCCTCCAGTAGCTACCTTTGATTCAATCTAAAGTTGCTCCCAGTAGAAATAATAGCATGAATTTACTTCAGGACCTGAACTACCACCATATTTCTATGCAATCAAGGAGTTAAAGTAGATGAGGAATCTTACTCATTCCAAAGCTGTATAGATCAGTTCATGTGATCTGATATGTAACTACTGATAATGCTTCCATGCCTGGTCAATTTGTCCTTGAATATGGTTAAAAGAGAATATATTTTAGCCTTGATGATGTTAGTAGCTCAACATATAAAGTTGAATAGATTATGCTTTCTCCCCGCATACGTCTCCTCTATAAGATGACAGGTTTAAACAAGATGACCTCCAAGAATTCTAAAATTTTGTGAAATGGCACAATTTCTTCATCAAGTTATTTTAGGCCTCTCTCAGTTTTCTTATTTACAAAGGTAATTAAAGATATATCCTCTACTGCTCAGATCAGAAGGCAAATGATTAATACAAAATTCCAGAATTGTTTTAGCTAGATACCTCACTATATTTAATTTTAGTGTTACATTACACCAATGGCCAATAATTCATAGCATAAGTGTAAGGCCTCTGGAGTTAAGACTGTCATGTTCAGATCTCAGACTACTTATAAACTGAGTTACTCGCAACCTCTCTCAACACAAATTTCCTCATTTGTAAAACAATAGGAGGAGGAAGAGGAGAGGGGACATTTGATACCAGCACTAAATGAGAAAATCTTTTCAAAGCAGTTATCATAGTTTCTGACATTTAGCAAACACCCAAAATTGATAGTTATTACTAATTTTAGAACTGGCATCATCAGCATGGTAGGGGTAAAGTTAAGAAACTAGGTTATAATAACAAAACCGATAGCAGCAGCAACTACTTCAGCCATACTGAGCATTTGCCAGGTACCAGGACTGTGCTAAGTGTTTCATATGGATTATTTCCTCCATTTTCTTATTTGTGCACCTCTTCTTCACTTGTCTAATTATCATCTTGCCAAGACAGGTCATTTTAAGGTTATTTTGTAAATAGAATTATCTATTAGAAAACATTTTCATATGTCTTCTCTCATTTGATTCTAGAAACAATCCAGTGGCTATTGAAGTGATTTTTAATTCCCATTTTGCAGAATCAGAAACATTGAGACAAATGGAAAAGTTAGTAAATATTAGAGCAGGTCTCCTGATTTCAAGTCTGGTATTCCTGTCATCCTATCCTGCTGCCTCCCACTGCAAAGACACTCTAGGTGAGCAAATGGCATTGGGCTAATTACTGAGGGGCACTGAAATGGGAAGGATGCCCCACTGAGGAAATCTGAGTAGATGCACAGCTGGATGTCTTTTGAATCCCTCCCCTGCCACAAGTATATCTGGCCACTGGAGTTATTTTATTCATCAGATGCCAGAGGGTTGAATTTTTATGTAAGCGCAATACTGAGTTGGCTGGCTAGAAGAGGGCTAATAAAAATTCCATGAAGTTTGGAGTAGGCTGGGGTGGGTGGCAGGAGTCTCCCTGCTGACTTGGCCTTTGCTGCTTGAAAGAGAAAGCTCAGCCTTAGTAAGCTTCATGTACATCCTAGAGAAATTCTTTTGACAAAAATATAAACCTTCCTTATGAAGGGAAATTCATGAAGCTACAAAGGCCAGAGAAACTGACTATACATTTTTTTTCTTTAGAAGGTAATGTGACAAATAGAAATTCTCTATTTTCCCTTTGCTCATTCAAGATATATTCAATTCCTACTTTACATCCAACCGTATTGCTAGGCACTGGGAAACACATAGAATAAACGTAGATTCTTATGCTCAAAGAATTAAATATATTTAGTACCAATGCTGGGCTATGAAAAATACAAAAAGATGGTGCCCATTTAAGGAACTCAATGGGAGAGTTGACACTACCAACAAACAACAGTACTATTAGCACTACAAGACTGGACCATGACTGGAGGTGGACTCTGACAAGTGGCATAATAGATATGGTTTAGCACTGTAGGAGGAGGAAGGAGAGAGAAATTGCAGTGGTGATAGCCTGGAAGGCTTCACAAAAGAGTTGATATTTTAGGTATGCCAGTGAGAATATTTCAATATTGTAGTATTTCCAGAAGAAAAGAGACTCGTAGAAATGCTGAGGCATTCAAGGAAGGCTTCCTGGTGATGACAGGTCTCCCACTTAAAAATTTCCACTTTTTCTTTAAGACAACATCTTAATGGAATCTACTGGGAAGCTAGTGGAATCAGTATTGCAAATGCCGTACAGCAAAAGCAGAACAGTGATGCAGTAGAGCATAGCATGTAAGAGCTGGCACTGCAAGTCAGACCCTCCCAGCTTCAAATCTCAATACCACGTTTTCTGAGATTTGTAAGCTTGATTAATTCAAGTAAAGTCTTTGAACTTCAGTTTTTTCAACTGTAAAAGGAGATAAAACAACTAACTTACGGTTGATGAAAACCCACTGGTAAGCTTTTAATAATATTTAAAGTGCAAGGATACATAGTATTTAGAGAAAGAAAAAGAGAAGAGAGTACTGACTAGCGTTTAGGACATAGTGGATGATTAGGTTCATACGAATAAAAAGTAGACAAGAAAGGTAGAAGTAATTCAAGTCATATTATTTGACTTGATATGAATCTTTTGGGGAAATGTTCATCTTTTTAGGTACAGGTAGTATATCATTAAAACAAAGAATCAAGTAGAGGAGAAGAATGGTGAAAAGTAAACATTATTCTCTGTTTATCTTGAGCTCTTTAATTGATATTTTTGGCCAAACAAAAGTGGTCAGTGGTCACCGGCCAAAAGCATATTAATTTGCACAATAAAGCATGAATTTAAACTAGCCTTTGTCATACAGGGAAGTAAGTTATATCAGGGTGCCCTATGAAGGCAGCCCTGCATGTGGAAAAAGTATGAAAGGCTTAGCAAAGGTAAAAATTACAGTAAATCAAAACTTGATTCTTCCCAATGCTCTTTCTGTTTCTGAAAACTTTAGGTTTATCCTTGACTCTTTGCTTTCTTATCCCACATGTATTTCATCAGAAGGTATCACCTGCTTTAGTTTTAAAATGTGTCCAGAATCTGGCCACATTTTTTCACCTCTAAGGCTATCTCTTTAGTCCAAGCTACCATCCTCTCTCATGGCAGCATAAAAACGGTCTTTGGTCTACCTTTCCCACACTTATCCTCGTCAAGTCTCTTTTTCACATAATTGCTAGACAGATAGTTCAAAATCATATCAGATCATGTCACTCCTTTACTCACATCCCCCAAAGGCCTCCCGCTTACTCTGTTTGAAAAACAAAAGGCCTATGTTATTTGACCCCATTACCTGCCCCTTTCCTTCCTGCTTGATCTCCTCCTCCAGCTATCTGCTATGCTGGCTTCTTTGCCACTTCACAAGCACACCCAGCACCCTTCTCAAGGCCTTTATTCCTAATTTTTCTTTTGCTGGATCACATTTCTTTTAGTTAACATCATGGTTTATTCTCTTACCTTATTCAGGCTCTAATAAAATAGGACCGATCCTATTGCTGTCTCTTTCCACCTTGGCTTTTTGATTTCATAGCATTTATCACCACCTGATACAGTAAATATATTATTTTTGATTGTTTTCCCTCACCAGAGTGAAACTTCATAAGGACTCTTTGTTTTGTTCTCTGCTGTATTCACAGTGCCCAGGCTGTATACTCAGTATGTTTTTTGTTGAGTAAATAACTACAGAGTCAGTCTTAGGAATTAGGTGTGGTACTTTATTAGTCTATTCTCACGCAGCTGATAAAGACATACCAGAGACTGGGTAATTTATAGAGAAAAAGAGGTTTAATGGGCTCCCAGTTCCATGTGGCTGGGGAGGCCTCACAATCATGGTGGAAGGCAAAGGAGGAGCAAAGTCACATCTTACATGGTTGGAGGCAAGACAGAACTTGTGCAGGGAAACTCCCAGTTATAAAGCCATCAGATTTCATAAGACTTATTTACTACCATGAGAACAGTATGGGGGAAACCACCACCATGATTCAATTATCTCCACCTGGCTCCACGCTTGACACATGGGGATTATTACAATTCAAGGTGAGATTTGGGTGGGGACACAGCCAAACCATATCAGGTACCTTAACTCCCTTATTATCTAACTTCAACCTTGGAATACTAAAGACCCACCAACCATGTAATAAAAAAATCTATTTGAAGATATTACTGTTTATTGACTTAACACTAAAATGAGATGCTAAAAAATGGAAATGTTTATTAATATACAAATCAATATCAAGGAAAAGCTGTGATATTAAATACATCCTAGGTTATTGGATCCTACCTATCCCCTATCCCATGCTGATTTTTATTAAAGAAAGCAGAAAAGGAATTGCAAGCCCCAAGTTAAAAATGAGAAAAAAATTAAACTGAGAGCTCCTAGTTTAAGAGCTACTTCATAAATATAAAATCTATTTTTACCTCATTAAAAGTAATGATCAACATTTGCCATAAAGTTACTACTGAAGCAATTATACCCACTCATCTGCTATTTTGTTTTACAAGCGTGTTAATCTTATGAAAGTATTGTGGAAGTATAAAGTGGCATATAGCCAAACTATCTGAATGTGTTTTATATTTAATTTATCATATGACAGGAGGAAAACATGTCCCTAGCTTGAACTATTTCTATGAATATTATTACTTTGAGAGCTATGTAGATATTTCAGATTTTTAAAAAGTAAATAGAAAGAAAAATATTAAGTAATAGATGTGTTATCTGGCTGTGGCAAAAAAAGTGAAGGTTGTTTTTGAGTTACTGAAGTATAGAATATACTGACACATAGTATTTAATTTTAGCCTTATAGTAATCCTGTGAAGAAGATACTATTAATTCCATTTTTTTGGTACAATATTGATACTCAGAGAGATGAGAACTACTCAAAGTCTCCTAGAGTTTTGCAGAATTGAGACTCACTTCAAGTCCCCTGACCACATATTTGGTATCCTTTCTACTACTCCACCATAACCAAAGGTCTCTTCCATCTCAAAACAATGATTGTCAAGAATTAGATCAGGATTGCAAATGAACAAATAATGCTCTAGGATCTGGCCCACAGTGAGGGTTTGTTTATCCTGTATTCTACTTTTGATAAAATTTATACTTGTCACCAACATTTTTTACAAACCAAGAAATCGCACGTACTTTTTTTTCTAGTTTTATTTGAAAAATCCAGCAAGTCAGGCAATAAATGGAGGCATACATTCTCTAGAAACTGAAAAACATCTCTAGAAACATGAAAACATCCAAAGCGGGACTTGAGTCCCATAGATGTGCAAATATTCTCTAGAAACTGGTTAACTATGTTTTTGGTGCCTGACTGGCTATTATAGACATTTTAAACGTTGAGACCAGGGGATTAGAGGATTATATGGCATCCTGGTTCTTCACCTGAAAGGTGAACAGGGAAACACTGGGTAAAATTCAATTAAGTTACATTAACAAATCATACAAGCCCAACTCAGTACTCGAGGCAGAATTGGCACCAAATAACTACTAGTGCACTTTTGTCTAGTCTGCTACCTTTATTCCCCTGTCTTAATAAAAGGGATCTTCTAGAAAAGACAAAGAGCCCTCAGAGTCCAAAAGAGTCATCAACAGAACCTGTTGATCACCAGCATCACAACCATCTGGAAAGTTTGTTAAAATGAACATTTTCTGGGCCTCAGTTTGAGATGCATTTGACAGGATCCTGCAAAATAAACTTGGAGCCAGGGCCTCACCTTTGGATCACCTCTGAGTCCAGTTACTTTGGTTAGAGTTGTGTTTCAAAGGGTGGCATTCACATTGAAGGCAATAAGAAAGGTGTCCTTGTAAATGCATGGTAGGGCAGCCCTTATTGACTTCCATACAACTTGGCTTCCAGGAGGCCAGAAAATGGCTGGAATGTAAAGTGAAAACATTTTGCAGAAGAACATATGGATGGATACCTCTATGGAGAGATGGCAGAGAAGTCAATTTGAATAGGCTTTAGTAGCCACGGATAGCAATTTCTCATATGCATCAGCAGCTGTAACTGAAGTCTTGGTCCATCAGGCCTAATAATCTCATATTGTGGCTAATACTGGCCATCACTTTAAAATACTGCCTGTGAATGTAAATTCTCAAAACACCTTGGTCACACAGGTGAAATTTTCTTTTCTTGGAAGAAATGAAAATAATTCCCAAAGTGACTAAGTGTTAATTCCAAACTGATGACAACTTTTCACCAGCAAGGAGTGTGTCTCCTCATCTACCATGCTGCATCAGTCCAGGTGATGGGCCATGGCAGTGCACAGGAACTGCAGCTAAGCCTTTTGATATCTGCTGCTGGAATTGCTGCCACAGGACCTGGAGCAAAACATACACCATGATCCCTCCATACCCCTGAGGTTCTAGCCTTCCAGTGTCTATGTGAAAATAATGGAAATAATAACTCCCTATGTTGGGTGCTGCTTATATCCTAGGCATGGAATACAGGCTGAGCTAGCCTTTCATGAATAGATGGGTTTCACTCCAGTAAGACTTGAGGAAAAGGTTGTAAAATAGGGATGGTGTGCCACTTACTGCCTCACCACCACATGATGTTATGTCAGTTTCAGCCTACTAAAATATTGCATTTGATTCTTATCCTATTTTATTTAAATATTCTGCACTAACAAGAACACAATTTATTTGCCATACAGGTAGTTAGAAAGCAATCTTGTTCCACACTCGTAAGCACCACAAAGACATCTCCAAGGAATAAGACCACACAAAGACTGGCTGTGGGTATTGTTCAGAATAAATTCAGCTCCTGGCGTGAGTAAACATGCAGTGCCCCCTCGTGGTCACAAGAGGCCACAGGAGCATGTCCAGCGTAAGAGTAGCAGCTTGGAAATGTGGCCCAAAACAGGGTATTTGGTGTGATTGACAGTGCTGATTTATAAAGTCGTTTTTCCCTGCTCACATGGCAATGCAGTAAGTTCCAGTAGTCACCTTGTTTGTCAAAGTGAAAATCTCAAAAGCACACATTCCTTCTTTTAGAGGAGGATGGTCTTCCATTGTACCAAATATTTGATTTGCTTATCAAAGAAACATACATTCATTCAACAAACATTTAACTGATTGCCTACTAAATGTGAAGAATTTTTCTGGGCATTGGGAATATCGATGGGAAAAATAGAAACGGTCTTTGACCTTGTAGTGACTGTTTTGTGAACGCTGGGGATACATATGTTAATAATGATTATGACTTGAGTTTACTGATCGCAAAATAGAGTGACAGGTTCATACTTAATCCTCATTACAGATATAGAAAATAAGGCAAGAAGTCATGCTACACCACTATGCCATTCCGCCACCCTAAATCATAGACTGTGTTGGAAGGACTCCACAAGACCATGAAGTCAAACCCTTTCAATGGTACTGGTGGCAGAATGGGGTTGTGATCAAGAGTATGGACTTCAGGCCTGGAGCAGTGGCTCATGCCTGTAATCCCACCACTTTGGGAAGTTGAGGCGAGTGGATCACTTGAGGCCAGGAGTTTGAGACCAGCCTGGCCAACATGGCAAAACTCTATCTCTATTAAAAATACACAAATTAACCAGTGTGGTGGTGCACATCTGCAATCCTAGCTACTTAGGAGAGACATGAGAATTGCTTGAACCCAGGAGAAAGAGGTTGCAGTGAGATGAGCCTGGGCAAGAGAGAGAAACTGTCAAAAAAAAAAAAAAAAAAAAAAGTAGTATGGCCTTTGGATTCCAAAGGCAGGATGATCCACATTTTAGCTTTATGGCATATGCAAGTCACTTAATCTGAGTCTCCATCCTCTCCTCTTTTTGATGAATATTACAAAATTAGCTTGTAGGTTTGTGGTGATATTAAATGAGGATCCAAAAGTAAAATGCTCAGTTAAGCAAGTGGCAGGGTGTTTCAGTTAGTGAAGGGGGACCATCATTCTGGGGGACAACAGGGAGTTGCTCCATAAACCATTGCTCCTTGTACCTTTGCTTTTCATTTTTATCCAGAGGGGAAAAATGTGATTTTCACAATGTTGCAAAACAAATAGAACTGTGACTTTCATTCCACATTATACTTTTGTGTTCTTTCCAAGAGTTTGGCACATTCCAAGTCATCCTATTTTTCCCTTCTTTAGTATATCATAGGAGCACATTTAGATGTTGCACTCGGTCATTTGGGAGCACACGAGGATGCCCACCATCCCCATACTGATGCTACACTTACAGTGATTGGCTCATGGCTGGGTTCAATAATGTTAGTTAATATTGAAAAATATTATTCTTCTTTTAATATTATAGGCAATATTATTAATAACATAATTAATAACATTATCATTACCACCTTGAGTAGAGCTGCCTATAATGGCCCTCAGGCAATAAAATGGTAGCCCCAAAATCTATCATCTTAGTTCAAAGTGTGTCATATCCAGATCATTTTGGACACTGTCCCTGAGAATGTGATCCCATATGGAGTCAGAATGAAAGAGATCAAATGAAAAAACTAAAAGGCAGGAATGAAGTCCACAGGCAAACAGCCCGGGCGGCGCCCTGAACCTAGTTAAAGATCGACCCCGGACCTAACTGATTAGGTTATCTATAGACTCCAGACATTGTAAGGACAAACGTTGTGAAAGTCTCTGTCCTGCTCTGTTCTGTTCTAATTACCGGTGTCTGCCACATATCTTAGTCCTGGGCCCAGTACAAACACATTCCTCTATTTTGTCCCAACTTCCTGAGCCCAACACAAACACATCCCCCCCCACACACACATCTCAGAAACACCACCTAGAGAGCCCCTGATAAGGTCACAACCGTTTGTAGTTTTACGAAATGCGTGGGAACAAATAGAAAACTGTTAATTGTATAACTTAAAATATTAACCAATTACCAGTTGTGATGCTGCAACCAAAAGAATTCCTTTGTACCTCTGTAACCTTACATATCCTGTATGCATCGGGCTATAAAAAGCGGGCACATGCATCATTCGAGGCCCTCTTGTATGTTATAGAACGGAGGGACCAAGTTCGAACTTGCATTAAAGATCCTTGCCGCTTGGCTTTGACTCTGGACTCTGGTGGTCTTCTTCGGGGAATAAACAGGTCTGGGCATAACATCTGGGGGCTCGTCCGGGATTCCCCAAAGCCCACCAGACCCCCGGTCAACGGATCTACTAGGATCGATCTGCTAATAGGTGAGCCGGCTTGTCTCTGTTTGTCTGTCTGTGTCCGTTCTGAATCTGCGGCTCTCTGAGTCCGCTCTGAATCTGAGGCTGTTAGCCTGTCTGAATCCACGGCTCTCTGAGTCCGCTCTGAATCTGAGGCTGTTAGCCTGTCTGAATCCGCGGCTCTCTGAGTCCGCTCTGAATCTGAGGCTGTTAGCCTGTCTGAATCCGCGGCTCTCTGAGTCCGCTCTGAATCTGAGGCTGTTAACCTGTCTGACTCCTTTCTGAATCTGTGACTCGCGAGGTCTGTAACTGAAGCTGAAAGCTGGCATAAGTCCTGGCGGATGCGCTATAGGACAGCCAGCAGAGACCGGTGGGAGACGTCCCCTGGCTCTCGTCTGATTTAGATCCCTATCTGAATTGTTTGAACTGATTCTGACCCGGGCTTCCGGAGCACGCTTGCGACTAGATATTATTGATACTCCAGTTTTCCTTGGCGGGAATTTTAACCCATATTCTTTTGCAGGAAAGGACTACAGACCATTACAGAATGGGTAATATCCAGAGCATACCCCTATCTCTCCTTATAAATAATTTTCAGGATGTTAGGGCAAGGGGCCATGATCTCGGTATGGACATTAGGAAGGGAAAGCTAATTACTCTGTGCCGCTCCGAATGGCCCGCCCTTAATGTAGGATGGCCACCCGAAGGGACATTCTGTCTTCCTGTCATCACTAGAGTAAAGTCCAAGGTTTTCCAGCCTGGGCGTGCTGGTCACCTGGATCATATCCCATATATCCTCGTATGGCAGGACCTAGCTGAGTACCCGCCCCCTTGGCTGTCCCCTTTCCAATTAGCCTCTGAACCCTGTAAGGCACTGGTTGCTCGGCCGCTAAAATCCAAGCAACCGACTGCCCCCCCCCATCCTGTTCTACCTGATAGCAAGGACCTTCTGTCCACAGAACCCCCCCATACCCCTCTGGCCCCCAGGTCCCAGCCCCCCAGGTGGAACCGCAGGAGGGAGCAGGCGAACGGGAAGCAGCCAGCGCGCCCGAACCCGCTGAAAGTGAAAGTAACTCTGAAGGGCCGGCAGGGCGGACGCGAGGGCGTACTTTGCGGGTTACCCCTCCCCAGCCGCCTGACTCCACAGTGGCGTTACCCCTTCAGGAAATAGGACCCCCAGATGACACGGGAAGTCCTAGGCTCCAGTACTGGCCATTCTCCACCAGTGATCTATATAATTGGAAGACTCAGAGTGCTCGGTTTTCAGACAACCCCAAAGATTTAATGGCCTTACTGGATAGTGTCATGTTCACCCACCAGCCCACTTGGGATGATTGTCAGCAGCTCCTCCAAATCTTGTTCACAACGGAGGAGCGAGAGAGAATACAGGTAGAAGCTAGAAAGCTGGTCCCGGGGGACGATGGTCAACCGACTGCCAACCCCGACCTCATAAATGCGACTTTTCCTCTGACCAGACCGGCGTGGGATTACAACACGCAGAAGGTAAGGGATGGCTACACCTTTATCGCCAGACTCTAATGGCAGGTCTCCGGGCAGCTGCTCGCAAGCCCACCAATTTGGCTAAAGTATACTCTGTTCTGCAGGGAAAGACAGAAAGCCCGGCTAGCTACTTAGAAAGATTAATGGAGGCTTTTAGGCAGTATACCCCCATAGACCCAGAGGCCCCAGGAAGTCAGGCAGCTGTTGTGATGTCTTTTGTAAATCAGGCAGCCCCAGATATTAAAAAGAAGCTCCAGAAATTAGAAGACTTAGAGGGAAAACAGCTTCAGGACCTTCTTCAGATAGCCCAGCAGGTTTACAATAATAGAGATACTCCAGAGGAAAAAATGACCAAGGTCCTGGCAGTGGTTGTACAAAAAGAGCATCTACAGCCAGAGAACACCCAACCTGCGCGGACCAAGGGGTCCTTCGGCCCTGTCACTCACCCTGGAATACTCCCTTGTTGCCGGTATGGAAACCTAATAGCAGGGAGTATAGACCTGTGCAAGACTTAAGAGAAGTCAATAAGAGGGTTATGGACATACATCCAACCGTGCCTAACCCGTATACCCTCCTGAGTACTCTAAACCCTAAACACCAATGGTACACTGTTTTAGATTTGAAGGATGCCTTCTTCAGTTTGCCTTTAGCCCCTCAGAGCCAAAAGCTTTTCGCCTTCGAGTGGACTGACCCTGAAAGGGGCATAAGCGGCCAACTGACATGGACCAGACTGCCGCAGGGATTCAAAAACTCTCCTACCCTGTTCGATGAGGCCCTCCATGAAGACCTGGGTGAGTACCAATGCAAACACCCTGAAATAACCTTACTACAGTATGTTGATGACCTCCTGATTGCTGCCGAGACCCAAGAAGCTTGCCTCCAAGGGACCAAGGGTCTCTTACAAGCTCTAGGGAGTCTAGGCTACCGGGCCTCGGCAAAGAAAGCTCAAATCTGTAAACCAGAAGTAACATATCTGGGGTACCTGCTAAAAGGAGGGAAGCGCTGGTTAACAGACGCCCGGAAGCAGACTGTTCTGCAGATCCCCAGGCCACAATCCACCCGACAAGTAAGGGAATTCCTGGGGTCGGCAGGATTTTGTAGACTGTGGATACCTGGGTTTGCAGAGCTGGTAAACCCTTATATCAGGCAACACGGGGACAGCAACCATTTAATTGGACAGAAGAAGCTGAGTCGGCTTTCCAACAGATTAAAACCGCCCTACTCTCTGCGCCTGCGCTGGGACTACCTGACGTCACTAAGCCCTTCCACTTATACGTGGATGAGAGTAAGGGTGTCGCCAAGGCGGTACTGACTCAGAACTTAGGCCCCTGGCGGAGGCCAGTTGCCTACCTGTCAAAGAAATTAGACCCAGTGGCTGCTGGGTGGCCCCCTTGCCTCTGAATGATCGCAGCCACGGCCCTGATGGTACAAGATGCTGATAAACTTGTCTTGGGACAAGAATTACAGGTCGTTACCCCACATGCCATCGAAGGTGTACTCAAACAGCCGCCTAACCGATGGATAAGCAACGCCCGGCTCACCCACTACCAAGGACTACTATTAAATCCCCTCAGAATAACTTTCCTGCCCCCAACAATCTTAAACCCTGCCACGCTACTGCCCAACCCAGACCTGGATGCCCTGCTCCATAATTGCACCGAGACATTAGCCCAGGTGCACGGGGTTCGAGAGGACCTGCAGGACCGCCCACTTCCTGACGCTGACCTCGTTTGGTTCACCGATGGGAGCAGCTTCATACACCAAGGCCAGAGGTATGCTGGAGCGGCAGTGACTTCAGAGACTGAGGTAATCTGGGCGGAAACCCTGCCCCCGGGGACATCGGCCCAGAAGGCTGAACTGATAGCACTCACCCAAGCTCTTACCTTAGGGGCAGGGAAGAAACTGACAGTATACACTGACAGCCGATATGCTTTTGCTATGGCACATATACATGGGGCCATTTACAGGGAGCAAGGGTTATTAACGGCTGAAGGAAAAGAGATAAAAAACAAGCAAGAGATCCTAGCCCTGTTAACAGCCCTATGGAAACCAGTAAAATTGGCTATTGTACACTGTCCAGGGCATCAAAAACCAACCACTCCAGTTGCTCAAGGCAACTTTCTAGCAGGCCAAACTGCAAAGAGTGTGGCAAAGGCTCCCAGCCGACTCCTTGCACTCCAGCTCTCTGATCCGGGCCCCCGGGACTTGCCATGTCTCCCTGAATATTCCGAACAAGATCTCCAGTGGATCGACAAACTTCCCCTGAAACAGATCCAGAATGGGTGGTGGACTGATACTAATGACCAAATTATCCTACCAGAAAAATTAGGACAGCAAGTGTTAGAACACATCCACCGAACCACCCATCTGGGTGCCCGGCGGATAATAGACCTGATCAGACACTCCAAGCTCAAGATCAGACATATAGCCGAGACGGCCAGCAGCATCGTGACAAGTTGCAAAGTCTGCCAGCTTAGCAATGCCTATCCCCAACCCCAGGCTACAACGGGAACAAGACTCAGGGGAACCAGGCCTGGTATCTACTGGGAAGTAGATTTCACTGAGATAAAGCCAGGAAAATACGGGTATTGGTACTTACTTGTCTTTGTAGATACTTTTTCAGGGTGGACTGAAGCATTTCCGACCAAAAGAGAAAGCGCTCAGTTTGTAGCAAAGAAAATTCTGGAAGACATCCTCCCCAGGTATGGCTTTCCCATCCAGATAGGGTCAGATAATGGGCCAGCCTTCGTTGCTAAGGTAAGTCAGGATTTGGCTTCCATTCTTGGGGCTAATTGGAAATTACATTGTGCTTACAGGCCCCAGAGTTCAGGACAGGTAGAGAGGATGAATCGGACCTTAAAGGAGACCTTAACCAAATTGACTATGGAGACTGGCGCTAATTGGGTGGTCCTTCTCCCTTACGCTCTGTTCCGGGCCCATAATACCCCTTACAGACTGGGCCTTACCCCTTATGAAATCATGTATGGCAGACCCCCACCCCTGGTTCCCAGCCTAAAAGATGATCTGCTCAAATCTGAAACAGAAAATGTCTCTGAACTCTTGTTTTCCCTACAAGCCTTGCAGAAAATTCATCAGGAAATCTGGCCCAAGCTGAAGGAACTGTATGAGACCGGTCCTCCACCGACACCCCATCCGTACCAGCCGGGAGACTGGGTCCTAGTTAAGCGACACCGGCAAGAAACCTTGGAGCCCAGGTGGAAGGGACCACTCCAAGTACTCCTAGCCACACCCACCACCCTAAAGGTAGAAGGCATCGCGTCGTGGATCCACTACACCCACGTCAAACTGGTGGACCCAGCCTCCGACCTTCTCGGACCCATCACGGCAGTGACTGAAGCACCAACCACGTGGACTGTGGACAAAGCTAAGAACAACCCCTTAAAACTCACCCTGCGCCGGCAGCATAGCTCACTGCAAACATGCAGCTAGGTAGTCTAACCCTAATGTTAGTTGCCCTAGTGGCCCCTGGGGCAAACACAAAACCAGTTTCTAATCCCTTTGTCTGGAGGTTCTGGCTTTATGAAAATCGAACCCACCCTGGGCAACCTCATAAGCCCGGGAAATTATTGGCCAGTGCTGACTGCCCCTCCTCAGGGTGCAGTGCCCCAATTTTGCTAAATTTTACTGGTTTTCAGATAGCCAAACCAGTGGTACCAATAATATGCTTTGAGTTTGATCAGACTGAGTACAACTGTAGACACTATTGGTGGCACCAAAACGCAGGCTGCCCCTACAGTTACTGCAAAATGCACTCAGTCAGAGGGTGGAACGAGCAATCCAGGTGGAACTTCTACCAGCAGGGTAGAGGCGGCACCTACACTTGGATAGTTAAGGACCCCTGGAACTCCCACTGGACCACGCCTCAACATGGGGCTGTATACTATTCCTCTTCCTCCACATGGCCTAGCGGTCACCTCTATCTGTGGCGTGGCCTAGTTCAAGTACGGCCCCTGGTCCATGGGGATATCCAGCAACAGGAAGACAGACTAACACAAGAATTACGCCCTTTCTCCTGGTTAGAATTATTACAAGAAGGATTAGAACTTGCTAACCTTACAGGACTTCACGGCTTGTCTGGCTGCTTTCTGTGTGCCACCCTAGGGCATCCACCACTAACCGCTGTCCCTCTGCCATGGGAATCCTCCACCCAAACTAGGGACTTTCAGAATCTCACAAACGCCCCCATTCTTAATGTGCCACTGTACCTAAACCCCAGTCAGGAAAAGTTTCCCTACTGTTTTTCAGGCACTAACTCCAGCCTCTGCAACATCACTGTAACGCCCCCTAGAACCACCCTACGAGCCCTGCCAGGCATATTCTTTTGGTGTAATGGAACATTATCTAAGAATCTACCTGGTCCCTCTGTTACCAACCTACTGTGTCTTCCTGTCACATTAGTTCCCCAGTTGACTCCACTAACTGCTGGCGAGTTCCTGGGGTACACCGGTAACTGGACTAGTACTGCTATTCACTTAGCCCCTAGACCGAGACCTGCACGAGCCATATTTATCCCCCTCATTGCGGGAATCTCCCTCACATCATCCCTCATTGCGGCTGGACTGGCAGGGGGAACCCTAGGTCACACCCTCATAGAAAGCAACAAATTGTACCAACAATTTGCCGTGGCTATGGAGGAGTCGGCTGAGTCCCTTGCCTCCCTTTAGCAACAGCTCACATCCCTAGCTCAGGTGACCTTGCAGAACCGGAGGGCCCTAGACCTACTCACTGCTGAAAAAGGTGGTACATGTATGTTCCTGAAAGAAGACTGTTGCTTCTATGTAAATGAATCAGGGCTTGTAGAGAACCGGGTCCAACAGTTATGTAAGTTAAGCATAAAAATGAGAAAACAGCAGTTTGCCTCAGCTGCAAATCAATGGTGGAATTTCTATATGTTTTCCCTGTTAACCCCCTTCCTTGGACCCCTGCTAAGTCTACTATTTCTGCTTACTGTAGGACCTTGTGTTATTAACAGAATTTTGCGGTTTGTCAGGGAAAGGTTTGACACCATACAGCTCATGGTCCTCAGAGCCCAATACCAACCTGTAAATGCTGAAACAGAATCAGACTTATAAGACCCAAGATTGGCTCCAGATATACCTGAGAAAGGGAGGAATGAAAGAGATCAAATGAAAAAACTAAAAGGCAGGAATGAAGTCCACAGGCAAACAGCCCGGGCGGCGCCCTGAACCTAGTTAAAGATTGACCCCAGACCTAACCGATTAGGTTATCTATAGACTCCAGACATTGTAAGGACAAACGTTGTGAAAGTCTCTGTCCTGCTCTGTTCTAATTACCGGTGTCTGCCACATATCTTAGTCCTGGGCCCAGTACAAACACATTCCTCTATTTTGTCCCAACTTCCTGAGCCCAACACAAACACATCCCCCCCCACACACACACACACATCTCAGAAACACCACCTAGAGAGCCCCTGATAAGGTCACAACCGTTTGTAGTTTTACGAAATGCGCGGGAACAAATAGAAAACTGTTAATTGTATAACTTAAAATATTAACCAATTACCAGTTGTGATGCTGCAACCAAAAGAATTCCTTTGTACCTCTGTAACCTTACATATCCTGTATGCATCGGGCTATAAAAAGCGGGCACATGCATCATTTGAGGCCCTCTTGTATGTTGTAGAACGGAGGGACCAAGTTCGAACTTGCATTAAAGATCCTTGCCGCTTGGCTTTGACTCTGGACTCTGGTGGTCTTCTTCGGGGAATAAATGGTCTGGGCATAACAAGAACACACAAAAGCAGTAAAATCTTCCAGGCCATAATGAGAGGTAGAGTCAAGGTCATCACAGATACACAGCGTCACACTCCTTCTTAGCCTTTAAGATGAATGATTTTATGGTGAAGGCAGAGTTGAAAGGAGACTAAGGATGGCCTACTCCAGGTGTCCCTCATTCATGAACCAGGCAGATAACACACACGTATGATCTGGTTTGGAGGTGGGACCAGGATACACCAAGGGGCAAGTAATGCCCTATCTTGTGAGAGTAGCCACAACTCGGAACTGGATCATTGTTTTTAGGCAGGAATGTGGACATACTTTTGCCAGCTCTGCAAATATACTAAGAGAAGTCAAAACTCTGGAATTTATATAATGTTTCCTGGTTTTTCAAAACATACTTTGTTTCAGTGCAAGTCAAACAAGCAGATCAGAGACCAAGATTCAGCCTGCAGAACTTTTACTTGCCCTTCTGACCTGTTTAGGGCCCCATATTTTAAAGAATGAAACCTGAAGTTCAGAGAGGGGAAAGGGATCTCATCACATGGTTAGTCAACAGTAAAGACAGAAGGAGACAAGAGAATAATCTGCACCTCATTTTATTGGGGAACTCATATATTTCTCAGATGTTATCTTTTCCCTCTCACACATCTTGTTACATCTGCCATTTACGAAAAGACTCAACCACAATGACACAAGTAGGGACTTTCTTCTACAGTTGGCCTCTGTTTTCCAGAAAGTGCCAATTTCAGGAAAAAAAAAAAAAACGCATGCTGATTTGGGTAAGAAATGCAGCCCAGATGGATCAAAAGCACTTAGAGAAAAGAAGGATGCATTATAAGCTGAATTATTATTTGTGTGTCTATAAGTAGTTTACATATGGAAAGAGCCATTCAATGTAATGAGACTTGGAGCCATAATCATCTTTAAATAGGAGAAAGGAATTACGGAGGAGCTTAACTACCAAACTAAGATTCCTACTGGGATTTGGAAAGCTTGCATTACAGCCTCATTTTGAGAACTAACTAGCAAGTGACTTGGAAAAGTCACTTTGCCTCTACAGCTCTCCTGGGATGATAATCTCCCCTACCCTGATCATCAAAATGATTAAACTTTTTCTATGTATTAACATAAACATCTAGCAAATCTGACACTAGGACAAACAACAGAAAGCTCAAGGCTGCATTGGAGGGATCCATGAAGGAAGCAACATGGGACCTCTGAATGTCTCTCTTCCCTGTCATGAAGCAGGCCCTGGGGCTGATGCAGAGCCTGGCACTGCAGCTAAGGAGGTGTTGTGAAGAGAAGGGGACAGCTTGCCAAGTGAGAACAGTGTATAAAAACTGACTCCCACCTTTAAATACATTAAGAAGTTTGCATCCTGTGAATTTTAGGATCCTTGCTCTCCAGGTCCAGTTCATGGCTGTATTTGAAGGGAGTCATTTTTCATATCTTTATGTCCTATACTAGAATGATGCTTTTACTATTCTAATGGCAGTCACTTTTATTGCTTTCCCTTATACAACTGAGCAGTAGAAAAGTTGGGAGCCCTTGACTCCCAGAAGTGGAAATATGAATGGAGAGATGGTGTGGCTTGCCCAAGTTATGGAGCCAGTGAGTGGCAGAGATGCAGTCAGGCCTCAGGGCCAGTTCCACACCCCGTTCTTCTTCTCTGCCTCAGAAGCAGATGCTCCTGTGTTGGGGACCAACTTCCTCCAACCGTGAGCTCTCTTTTCTATGAAAGGGGCTTTGGTGACACTGTTTTAGCTTCACACTAGTCACCTTTCACCCTACAGCATGTTTCTAATTAGTATGAGAGGGAGGGAAGAAAAGAAATGACACTTTGAAGCTGGGGCAGAAGGAGGAGGAGTGAGAGAAGGATTAATTGCCTCCCAACTGTCAGAACAGTAATTAAATTCAGGTTGTTGACTCCAGCCTTGCTTCAATAATGTGAAATGAATCTCCAAATGCATCCACATTTCCACTGCCTTTTGCTTTTGTGCTGAAAGCAGGATGGCCCGAACAGCATGCAAACAGAGAGTGACAGGTCCTTGGCTAGTATCCAACTCCAATCAGCTTCTTGGTGCCAAACAGGGCTAGGGGCTTCCTAACTTTCAGTGTTCTTTATAAAGCAAAAACACTAGACTCATATGTTCATGCAGGGTCACCTATGGAGGGAATGAGACTAAAGCTTTAGAAAGTCTTTTTAAAAAGAAGAGACAAACATATTATTCTCAGGCCCAGTAAGTTTAAACCATTCCAAAGGGAAGTTAGGGTTTTGTAATCAACGATGTTAAATTGCAGATGTGGAATCCCTAGCTCCTGGGCCTAGGGGGTTCTGGATTCTAGCACAGCTTGTATTGACTCTGTCTGACTTTAAGCACAGTGTATTTTGCCTCTGGACTTCAGATTAAATTTCCATCCTAAGATTAGACTACAGTAATCCTTTTCCAGTCCTCAATTCTATGACCTTCCCATATTCCATGAAAATCTATTCATGTCTAAGTATTTCAGGCTCCTTCCCTAATAAAACTGTAGCTACGGAATGATCTGAATTTTCCGCTGGCCTTGAGATACCTAGGAAAAGGGATGCCTACTTGTGTATGTAGGAAATAGTTTGTCAACACATCGTCAACTTTAATGATTCTAGACTTTCCTTGCACCTGGCTCCCTGATGCCAGGAATTCATTTTGGTGGGAAAATTCCTCAGAGTCTAAGTATAAAACCTTTGAGAGAACCCAAAGGTCATCTTCCCAAGGTGCTGACTGCTGTCAGAGTCTTTCCTTTAGCAAGTGAAGATTCTGGAAATAGCATGCAATTCCTTGACATCAAGGAGTGGAGGTGCCATGAATAGGGGTAACAGGACAAAAACAAAGGGTGATTCATGCACCATCTTGTCCCAGGCCAGCTCTGAATAGCAAGACTTGTTACCAACATAAAATTTCTTTTTTTTTTTTCCTGAAAAAGAAATAGCAAGAGAAGAAACACAGAACTTGGGTCTTCGTCATCTTAACAGAAAACTAAAAACAATGGTAATTACTACAGAGAACTATTATTGCAAGCATCTAAGGAAGGAAGGATGCAAAATACTTTTGAGTATGCTACTTCATTGGAAAAATAGTGTTGAATATTTGTGGAACAGAAATGAAAAATAACTTTTACAGAGGAATAAATATGGGCTAGATACTCTAAGTACTTTACTTGCACTACTTTATTTAATCCCCTTATGATATAAATCCTTCCTCCCTATCCCCCAACTCACTAATGTGAAGCCCAAGGTTTAGAGAGGATATCATGGACTCAAGGGAAAACACTTGGCCAATTATGAATCGAGGATTTAGGTAAGTCTTTCTTATTTCAGAAGCTGTATTCTTTTTTGTTTTAGATACAGGATCTCCCTCTGTCACCCACGCTGGAGTGCAGCGGTGAGATCGTAACTCACTGTGGTCTCCAACGCCTGGTTCAAGTGATCCTCCCACCTCAGCCTCTTGAGTAGCTGAGATTACAGGGGCATGCCACCATGCCTGGCTTTTTAAACAATTTCAACATTTATTTTAGGTTCAGGGCGTACATATGCTGGTTTGTTAACACGAGTATATTGTGATGCTGAGGTTTGGGATATGGATCCCATATCTCCTAGGTAGTGAGCATAGTACCCAATAGGTAGTTTTTCCAACCCATGGCCCCTTCTTCCCCTCCTGTCTCTAGTAGTCCTCGGTGTCTACTGTCTCCATCTTCATGTCCATGAATACCTGTTGTTTAGCTGCCACTTAAACTACAGAGAACATGCAGTTATCTGGTTTTCTATTCCTGTGTTAACTCGCTTAGGATAATGACCTTCAGCTACTTCCATGCTGGTGCAAAGGACATAATTTCATTTTTCATGGGTTTGTAGTATTCCATGGTGTATATGTACCGCATTTGTATCCACTCTACCACTGATGGACATCTAGGTTGATTCTACGTATTTGTCATTGTGAATAGCACTGTGATGAACATATAACTGCATGTGTCATTTTGGTAGAATGACTTATTTTTCTTTGAGTTTATACTCAGTAGTGGCATTGCTGAGTTGAATGGTAGTTCTGTTTCTTTTTTGTTGGTGGTTTTTTTTTTTTTTTTTTTTTTTTTTTTTTTTTTTTTTTTGAGACAGAGTCTCATTCTGTTGCCCAGGCTGGAGTGCAGAGGCACAATCTTGACTCACTGCAACCTCCACCTCCCAGGTTCAAGCAATTCTCCTGCCTCAGTCTCTCAAATAACTGGGATTACAGGCACATGCCACCACGCCTGGCTAATTTTTGTATTTTGAGTAGAGATGGGGTTTCACCACGGCCTGGCTGGTCTCGAACTCCTGACCTCATGTGATCTGCCCACCTGCGCCTCCCAAAGTGCTGGGATTACAGGCGTGAGGCACTGTGCCAGGCCAGTAGTTCTAAGTTCTTTGAGAAATCTCACAGCTGCTTTCCATAGTAGCTAATTTATATTCTCACCAACAGAGCATAAGCAGTCCCTTTTTCCACAGCCTCACCAGCAACCATAATTTTTTAATTTTTTTGTAGAGACAGTGGTCAGAATTTTTTTTTTTTTTTTTTTTTGAGACGGAGTCTTGCTCTGTGGCCCAGGCTGGAGTGCAACGGCATGATCTTGGCTCACTGCAACCTTTGCCTCCTGGGTTCAAGTAATTCTCATGCCTCAGTCCCCCAAGTAGCTGCGAATACAGGCACCTGCCACCACACCCAGCTGATTTTTGTATCTTTAGTAGAGATAGGATTTCACCATGTTGGCCATGGTGGTTTCGAACTCCTGACCTCAGGTGATCCTCCCACCTCGGCCTCCCAAAGTGCTGGGATTACAGGCATGAGTCACCACGCCCAGCCAGAAACTGTATTCTTAATGAACCAAAACCCTGTAATGCAAGTGAGCTCCCTATCATCAGATGTGTCCACACAGAAGCCAGAGATCCAAGTATCATGAACATTGAATGAGGTGGGAGTTAGATTTTAGAGACTCTTAAGCTCATTTGGAAAGAATGCAAATTCTATAGACATAGGTATTAGTTTAAATACCTGGCATTCCTTAATGGTTGAAGAGGGCAACCATCAAGGGCTGAGTCACATTCTCCAAAGTAAAGACTATCTTCTCGGGAGAAGTTACCTTCTTTTATTTTAAACCACTTTATTGAAGTATAATTGACATTTTTTAAAATCTGTATATATTTAATGTATACAACTTGATGAGTTTAGGGATAAGTATACACCTGTGAAACCATCCCTACAATCTATGCCATACACTTATCCATTTCCTCCAAGAGCTTACTCCTATCCTATTTTTGGGAGTGACAAGAACACTTAACATAAGATCTACCTCTTAGATTTTTAAGTTATACAATATTGTCAGCTATAGGCACTACACTATATAGATTTCAAGGGCATACTAATTTTGCATAACAAATTTTATACCCTTTGACAGTATCTGCTGATTTTACTCATACTTTCAGCCCTTAGCAACCACCATTCTACTCTCTGCTTCTATGAATTTGGCTCGATTCTTCATATAAATGGTATTGTGCAGTATTTTCCCTGTGTCTGGCTTATTTCACTTTAGCATTATGTACTACAGGTCCATTCTTGCTGCCATAAATAGCAAGATCTTCTCCTTTAAGACTGAATAATAGTCCATTGTATGTATATACCAAATTTTCTTTATTCATCTGCGTCTGGCCATTTAGGTTACTTCGTTTTTCTTGGTTAATTTGAATAATGCTGCTATGAACACACTAGTGCAGATCTCTCTTCAAGATTCTGATTTCAGTTTCTCTGTATACCCAAAGGATTGCTAGATCATATAATTGTTGGTTCTACTTTTAATTTTTTACCTCCACACTATTTTTCATAGTGGCTGCACCAATTTGCATTCCCACCAACAATGTACAGGGTTCCTTTTTCTACACAACCTCACCAGTACTTTTTTAAAATATAACAGCCATCCCAGCAGGTATGAGGTGATACCTCGCTGTGGTTTTGATTTGCATTTCCCTGATGATTAGTGATATTGAGCACCTTTTCAAGTGCCTGTTGTCCATTTGTGTATTTTTTTTTTTTTTTTTTTTGAGAAATGTCTGTTTAGTTATTTGGCCCATTTTTTAAATTGGGTTATCTGGCTTTTGGATATTAAGTAGATATTCCTTATATGTTTTCAATGGATATTAACCCTGTATCAGATATACGTTTGTAATTATTTTCCCTCATTCCATAGGTGGCCTTTTAATTTGGTCATTTCCTTCTGCAAAACCTTTTTAGTTTTACCTCTGTTTCTTTGAAATGTGCTCAGTTACCTCTTGATTTCTCAGAATATGCATTTTCCTCCCCATCCAATTACTCATTGTCTAAGCCTCTATCTTCAGTGCACTCCACCATGGGCTCTGGTATTCAATCCCCATGCCCTCTCATTAACCTAATTTTCTTTTCCGTGGTCTGCAAGAAACCATGACTAATATAACTTCCTTTGCTCTGTGCTGTTGGCCCTGCATACTTGCCACTAGCTAATGGGAACAAAAAGGTAATTAATTCGCTCAGGTACCATTATCACTGCTATGAAAAGAAAAAAGCCTATTGTTCATATTTTTAGAAGCTATAAAATTAACCTTTATGGGAAAGAAAATCTGCCTTTGGATACAAAGATAACATCACATTTCTCTAGTTTTCATCTATGGCCTGATTTTAATCAGCAAGCATTTACCAAACACCTATTGTGTGTGCAGACTTATGCTTAAAAACAATCAACTTTGAAGAAATTATAAGGAAGACTCTTTTCCGATATGGATGGGAAATAGATCATTGTCCATAAGTTATTTTTAAATAATTAAAATTTGCCCTTCAGATCCAAAAACTTCAGAAAATAATGTAGCCTTTTGTTCTGCAAAATTTCTACAATAAGCATTTTCTCATCTATTTGAATTGTGTATACATGCAATTAGATAAACCTTTTTAATATGCATATCAATTACATGATTGGCTATGACACATTAATTCTCTTGGGGATCATCATGCTTTTTGCCATCATGTTATACATCCCACAAGATATGAATACTACTGGAAATGTTCACTCTTTTATACATCTATATGTATTTCGTTTAAAGACCACCAGTCACCCATGCACATATACACTCATTCTGATACACACTATTTGATTAGCCAAAGTCTCTGCAAATGTTTGCATCCCTGCCTTCAGCCCCACATTCTGAATTGCTGCTCCTTGTAAGTTCTAAGAAAAAATCATGGTAGTTGATCTGCAAATATAATTTAGAACAATTCCCCCCATTAATAGGTGGATCTACTTGAATCTGGGTCAGCCTTATGACTTGCTTTGACCAAAAGAATGCTTCAGAGGTGACGCTATGCTGATTCTGGGCCTAGCCCTTAATGGGTCTGACAGTTTCACTTCCACTCTAAAAACCCAACCTCCATGCTGTAAAGCACCTTAAAACAAACTGCTAAATAAAGAGAGGCCCAGGACGAGAGGCAGGCCGCAGAAGATGAAAGGCTGTCTTGGACACTACAGCCCCATCCCTGATCCCCCAGTTAAATGCAGCCACTTGAGTGACCTCAGCCTATACCATGTAAGGCAGAACCAACCAGCTGAGCCCAGTAAACTCACAGATTCACTGAAAATAACTAGCTGTTGTTGATTTAAGCCACTAAATTTTTGATTGGTATGAAATATTTTGGAATCACATATGATGAGAATAAAGGAGCTCTAAACATGCAACGTTGTGCATAGAGTGACTCGTCACTTCTATGAACTAAATATATCAGATTTAGTAATAAACTCTGGCATCTATTCATAGTGGTCAAAAAACTAATTTTTTTACCCTTCTAATTATGGCTGTATTCTATCAAGTTGGTATTGCTAGATGAGTGGGGAACCATCAGAAAGGGGAGGGAGTCTGTTTTCAAAAGGTATCTAAGGAGAAGATGCAAAGGCAGACCTGAACATGGTATGATGCAAGATGTGAAGATGAGGCTGATTGAAATCAACAAGGGTCATGTTAGAAACCAGGAATACCATGAGGTAGGGAGAATGGGTGGCAAGTGGCAAATAATAAATGAGTTTAGGAACTTCGTGAGATGTGCTTTTGAAACAGAATGTCAATTTTAAACATAAATTGGATAATATACAAAGAGTTGTTATATCTTTGGCTAGGACTAACTGGAAGTTTATAGTTTGGCCTAGAGTTTTATAAACTCTCAAAAAGCTAATAAATAAATTAGTAGAAGTATAAAGCAGGCAATGGTCATTTATTCAACCTATATTTGTTGAGCACTTGTTCTAGCTGACAGACACGTATCAGTGAGGACACAGCCAGATAACCACGCTTTCATCAAGAATTCACCCTTTCTTAAGGAGGTAGATAATAAACTGAATAAGCAGATAAATTCATTGTAGATTAGATAAGAGCTATGGGGTGGGGGGGAACAGAGCAGAGGCAGGTAATCAGAAATGTCCTGAGAAAGTTGTGATTTTAAGTAGGGTGGTCAAGGAAGATCTCATGTAGAAAGAGACACTGAAGCAAAAACTTAAAGGAGAAGGAATGAACCAATCATGGCAAATGAGGTGGGGGAGTGGAGTGTGCATGGCTGAGGACACCTACTGAGGTTATGAAGAGGGAGAAAGCCTCTCATGTGTGAGGCACAAGGGTGACAGTGTGGCTGGAGTAAAATGGGTGAAAGGGTAAGAGTAAGGAGAGATCAGCATAGTGATAGAGGAAAGTCCCTCAGGGCCATCCTAAGCACTTTGGCTTTCACTCATGACTAGTTTTGTAAAGATATCATTCCAGCTATGACATGTTGAGAATCAAATAGAGAAGAAAAAGGAAGAGGTTATTTACTCGATCTACTGGAGAACTAATAGTGATTTAAATCAGGGTGGCACACACGCACACATGCACACACACACACACACAAATATTTAGGTCTATAAAGAACTTTGGAGAAGAATGAGTCACAGAATCACAAATATGGCATTGAAATTTCTTTCTAACCCTGTGGCTCTCGGACCCTGGCTAGGTACTAACAAGGCAAGATTCTAGGGGATTTACTCTCTAGGCAAGATTCCAGGGGATTTAATAAAATTTCCAGAGACATTCTAAGAACGGCTGGGATGTTCGCCACAACATCCTAATCATTCTTAGGATGTCTCCTGAAGTTTTATCACCAAAATTTTAGTATTTTTTTTTTTCTTTTCTGAGACGGAGTCTCGCTCTGTCGCCCAGGCTGGAGAGCAGTGGCTGCGTTCTCGGCTCACCGCAAGCTCCGCCTCCTGGGTTCACGCCATCCTCTTGCCTCAGCCTCCGGAGTAGCTGGGACTATAGGCGCCTACCACCAGGCCCGGCTAATTTTTTATATTTTTAGTAGAGACAGGGTTTCACCGTGTTAGCCACGATGGTCTCAATCTCCTGACCTCGTTATCTGCCCACCTCGGCCTCCCAAAGTGCTGGGATTGCAGGAGTGAGCCTCCGCGCCCGGCCATTTCAGTATCTTTTTTAAGGAGTCCACTTTTATTTAAACATGAACTACCCCTGGGACTTGAACTCTATGAATAATTTTCATACATCTGTTTGAATGAAGAAATTGAGGAGAAAAAGAATGGTTTTAGGTAAAAGGGGATTAGACTTGCACTACACATTCACCAGAAGAAATGCTTTATGTGGAAGCTAAAGGAAAACTGACTATAAAAGAAAAAAAAAAAAAAAAAAAAAACACAGGCAATTGATAAATACAATAGCCTTTGGTAGAGGCTAGGATTTTTGCGGAGAAGGCTCTTCATTTTGGTCAAGAGGGCCGTGAAGGGGAGATAAGAAGCAGGATCTGTGAGAGGAAAAGCTTCCTGTTGTGTCACATATTCCTTCTCCACAACTTCCAAGTCTGCAGTAAACTCAGCAAATGCTTACGGTGAGAGGTGTGTGTGTGTGTGTGTGGTGTGAAGACAAAGAGGCTGATAAAACAGACAGCACAGTGAGCAGGGATAAAACAGTATAAGAGGCTATGGAGGCAAATAGCAGAGGCACCGAAACCAGATTGAGAAGTAAGGGAATATTTAACAGAATGAGGGATCTCTAAGCTGAGAGCAAAAGAATGAGTAGACATTATTAAATTGAAGGTAGTGATGATGGGAAGGAGTGTAACATTCCAAATAAGGGCAATATCATGTGCAAAGGTCTTCAGGTGAAAATAAAGGAGAACAGGCTCTTTCAAAGAAATCAGAAAGTGGCTCACTGTTCTGTTCTGTATTGGAGAAAGGGTCCAGGGTGTGGGCCAGAAAAGCAGTGGAGGAAACTTTATACGAGATTGAGCATTGAGGCAAAAATCTTACGAGCCATCAAAAAGTTTTAAGAAAGGAACTGATCAATTTTTACATTAGACAACTTCCTATGTCTTCTGTGAGCAGAGAATCCACTTAAGATACTTTACAATAGCTGGGAGAATAATGATGGTGGCCTAAATAGTGAAGACTTTTTTTTAAGTGAAGATATTTAGAAGTACTTAAAAGTAGGTAGAATGTCCTGACTGACCACATATGGCAGTGAGGTGAGAGGCAAGCTGAGATGGTGGCTGTGTGTGTGTGTGTGTGTGTGTGTGTGTGTGTGTGTGTGTAGCAAATTTGGGGTTTTAAAGATTAAGGACTATACAATGGAAAGAGCACAACACTTCTTGTCAGAAAACCTAGATTCTATTCTACTGAGGCTATGGAACCTTCTTCTGTTCCAGTGGTCAAGAGACCTTCCTCCATGTAAGGTGCAACATGTATTGATCTTTGAAAAACAGGAGACTCCAGCTTGCATGTGGGAGCCAGGCGGGTGCTGCAGACAGAAGGAACATCTCTCTCTGACGTCTGGCAGGGGGCCACATAATGCACTGATTCCATTTGGCAGAAGCAAAGTAGTTAATGAAAACTCCTCTTTCAAGATGTGACATGTTCCGCGTGAACTGTCAGAAGGAAAGTTTACATAATGAAGTGTACTGGCATGGATCAAAGCCATCTGGAGTAGCCCAGTTCCCCTTTGGGCATCTTGTGACTGGGGAGTCCTTATGAGAGAAAAGCAGAGAGATGAATTCTGGTTCTGTGAACAGTCAGCCAAGGAGATTAGCTCATGGCACTAAAAAGATTGAGATTAGAGGTTTGATTTTTAGAGGATCAGTGAATGTGATGTTGCATACTATTTGTTGGATACAGGACCATCTAGAATTCATTTACTGTACTTCTAAGAGTAGCCCCCTATTTCAAGTTGTCCTGTCATTCATTCCATAGTTCAGGTGGTGTAGACTCACAGGTGGCACTCCGTTGCTCAAGACCCCACACTGGTTCTTGGGTGGGCCTGTGAAATACGTGATCCCAAACAGAGAAAACACCTTTTCTAGAGTTGTGAAGACCAAGGTACACCCCCCGCCACACACACACACACACACACACTTTAGATTTCAATATGGAATGATGTAATTCTAGCTAACTCACTTGTCTGACCACTCTGACACAGGGAACTCACAAAGCTAATGATGAGTTCAGAATAGACACCAGGCTTCTTTCCAGTCTTGTACTCTTTCCACTGTGTGCTACTGACTCTTTAAGATATAGGATGCTCTTTTAAAAGTATGAGTTGAGTCACTAAAAGAGGAAATGTCTTTTTTGATAATGGAACCAATCCAAAGACAGAGGAAATGAGTGATGATTCATTATTTCATCATTTGAACCCTGAATCCATTGCTGTCTTTGGGCTTTTTAGTTATAGGAGCCAATATATTCCCGTGATTTTAGACCACCATAAGTTATATTTTGGTTACTTGTGAAACTAAGATTCTTAACTGATACTCAGACTTTTTTCTCTCTGAATTCAAAAGATTCTCTTAAACCTAGTTTCTGGTTTTATAATCAAATTACATTGAATAATAAAGGAGGATGAGAGGAGGAAGTACTCCCTCTTTATTCTATCAAGATGAATTGCCTATCCCGACTTCAAGTACTACCCATACTTCATCCAATACCCCATGGCATAACAGAGGTGGTCCCAAGGGTCCCTGTAAGAAGAGGCAGATAATGTCCCACACGTCGTACTTTCTCATGTGGCTAAGTATGAAATGACAACATGCTTATGAATGAATGTTGTCAAGTCTAAAGTCTAGTAGAACTAGGTATTATCATTAGTTCAAACTAGATGCTCCAGTGATAGAAATTTAGTATCACATAGAGTTATGAAAACAACCTGCCAAGACAATAAATGTACAAATTTGGTGCTGGACTAGGCAAGATGAAAAGGTTAAGCAGTCATTCAAGTCAGTGTTATACTAATTAGTGATGTCTAACGACTATCTGTAATACATATTGCTAGCTAACTGAAAAGTTGCATTTCTACAGAACAAAGTACATGACATTTTGCATTTAAAAAAATCATTTAAAGGTAATTCTCTTGGCTCTAGAACTCAAACTAATGTACCATGACACTGTAGAAAAAAAAAGTATATAAACAGAAACCTGTATTATAAATTCAAGTTCTTGACAAATTTTAAAATCAATGAAGCTGACAAAAATTACTGCTGAAAAACACAGCTATTTGCCAGCACCCCAACCATGGGCATTTCATCTGCATAATCACTTATATCTCACACCATAAATTACTAATCTATGCAGTCTGAATGTTATACATTTAGAGAAGAAACTCCAAGGACTGACAGCTTTAAAAATAGTCAAGTTATTTTAGGTCAATTTCCTATTCAGTTCTTTACTTTCTCATATTTTCTTTCAAAAGCTTTCAAAAAGTAAACGTCTCCAGACCTCCTAAGTTAGCTTCCTTCTAGCAATATCATAAAAGAAATTTCTAAAACGTTTTTATCCCACTTTTAATCATTCTCAATTGATTACTGACATAACATTTAAAATACACACACACACATATGCCATCGTTACTTTTTTTTTGTTTTGAGATGGAAGACTCACTCTGTCACCCACACTGGAGTACAGTGGTGGAGTCTTGGCTAACTTTAACCTCTGCCTCAAGTGATCCTTCTGCCTCAGCCTCCCAAGTAGCTGGAACTATAGGCTCATGCCACCATGCCTGGCTAATTGTTTTGTATTTTTAGTAGAGAAAGGTCTTTGCTATGTTGGCCAGGCTGGTCTTGAACTTCTGACCTCAAGTGATCTGCCTGCCTCGGCCTTTCAAGGTGCTGAGAGTACAGGCATGAGCCACCATGCCCAGCCCATTACCATTTGCAAGTATACAGTTAAGTGATAATAACTACATTTATATCCTTTCCCCCTTCATATCCCCTCTCCCCACCCTTCCTGGCCTCTGGGAACCACCAATCTGCTCTCTATCTTCATGAGGTCCACTTTTTAAACTCCCACATGAGTGAGAACATGTAAAACATGTCTTTCTGTGCTTGGCTTATTTCACTTAACATGATCACCTCGAGTTCTATCTATGTTGCTGCCAATGGCAGTATTTCATTCTTCTTATGACAGTATTCCATTGTCTACATATTACATATTTTCTTTATACATTCATCCACTGATTCAACATTTAGGTTAGTTCCATTTCTTGGTTACTGTGAATAAAACTACAATAAACATGAGAGTGTAGATATCTCTTCAATGTGTTGATTTCCTTTATTTTAGTTATATACCTAAGTAGTGGGAGTACTGGATCGTATGGTAGGTCTATTTTTAGTTTTTTGAGGAACCTCCATAGTGGCTGTACTAACTCACATTCCCACTAAAAGTGTACAGGTGACCCCTTCTCCATATCCTTGATAGCATCTGTTATTGCTAATTTTTAATATACAAGCTATTTAACCAGGGTAAGATGACATCTCATTGTGCTTTTGATTTGCATTTCTCTGATGATTAGTGATGTTGAGCATTTTTTTGTATACCTATTGGCCATTTGTATGTCTTCTTTTGAGAATTGTCTATTCAGACATTTTGTACATTTTAATTGTGTTTTATTTTATTTTATTTTATTGCTATGGAGTTATTTGAGCTCCCTATATATTCTGGTTACTAATCTCTTGTCAGATACATACATTGCAAATATTTTCTCTCATTCTGTGTGTTGTTTCTTCACTTTGTTTATTGTTTTCTTTGTTGAGCAGAAGACTTTGTAGCTTGATGTAATCCCATTCACCTATTTTTGTTTTGGTTGCCTGTGCTTTTGATGTCTTGCACACACACACACACACACACACACACACACACACACACACAAGCAAACAAACAAACAAAAAAACACTTTGCCTATACCAATGTCCTGGACCATTTCCTGAATGTTTTCTTCTAGTAGTTTCATAGTTTCAAGTCTTAGACTTAAGTCTTTAATTCATTTTGATTTTTGTGTGTAGTGAGAAATAGGGGTCTAGTTTCATACTTCTGCAAATAGTTATTCAGTTTCCCAGCACCATTTATTTCAAACTGTCCTTTCCCTATCGTATGCTCTTGGTGCCTTCAGACATGATTTGGCTGTAAATGCGTGGATTTATATCTGGGCTCTTTATTCTATTCCATTGGTCCATGTATCTGTTTTTATGCCAGTATCATGCTGTTTTGGTTACTATAGCTTTGTAGAAAACTTTCAAATCAGATAGTGATTCCCCCAGCTTTGTTCTTTTTGCTCAGGATTGTTTTACCTGTTAGGAATCTTTTGAGGTTCGATATAAATTATAGGATGTTTTTTCTATTTCTGTGAAGAATGTTATTGGTATTTGATAGCGATTGCATTGAATCTGTACATCGCTTTGGGTACTATTGTCATTTTAACAATATTAATTATTCTAATCCATGGGCATGGAGTAGCTTACTTTTTTGTGTCTTCTTCAATTTCTTTCATCAGAGCTCTATAGTTGTCCCTATGTAGATCTTTCACTTCTTTGATTAGATTGACACCCAGTATTTCATGGGTTTTATAGCTATTGCAACTGGAATTTTTTTATTGATATCTTCTTCAGACTGTGCTGGTATAAACGCATGCTATAGACGTCTAAATGTGGATTTTGTATCCTAAACTGTACTGAATTTGTTTATCAGTTCTAAGAGTTCTTTGGTAGAGTCCTTAGATTGTTCTAGGTGTAAGATCATGTCCTCTGCAAACAAGTCTAATTTGACAAATTCTTTTCCAATTTGAATGCCCTTTCTTTCTCTTGCCTATTTGTTCTGGCCAATATTTAATTTACATTAAGTTTATTAAACTTCTTATAAGCAAGAATCTTGCCTCACTTTTTTGTTCCATGGTAGGCACTGATATTTTCAAATCAAATCACATAATAGAGTTGACAAATGATCAAACATGATGATAGATGCTGTGAGGGGCTCCAGCACTTGGGCTCTACAAAAAAGATTCATTAGGAAGTGACTCCTGTAATGCAAAACAGGGATTGGTGCATGCCTTGGGAGATAGCATGGTGCTCTCCATGGTACTGGCCCACACACTGCCTGAGTTTTGCATGATGTGGCTATTTCTGCCCCTTCAAGTTTCTTTCATACACAATATAATTCACTCAGCAAGCTCCAGTTTCTGTCAGTTCTTCAAGCATACCAACCCAGTTCCTTTATTGGGGACTTCTTCCTTTTGTTCCACAATATTCTTTCTATTGCTGTTTTTTTCTCACCTCTCAGATCTCAAATGGGGTGACAGGTTGTACCTGAACACCCCATAAAGTACACCCTTTCCCATTTTCCTCTAAAGACCCCGTTTATTTCACAGCACCTAAAACAATCCTTATTTCTTTAAAAGGACACTAATTAATTGTCTACCACTCCTTCTAGATCTATGCTATGCAATTCAGTAGCACTAGCTACATGTGTCTATTTACATTTTAATTAATGAAAATTACATAAAATTAAAATTTCAGTTCCTCAGTCACACCAGCCACACTTCAAGTGCTCAATAGCCACAAGTCGCTTGCAGGTACATATTTAACAGAAGAGATGTGGCACATTTTCATCACTGTAAAAAGTTATATTGGATAATGCTAATCTAGAATATAAGTTCCTCTAGCACAGGTGATAAAGCCTGGAACATAGTATGTGCTCAAATGTTTGTCAAATAAATGTATCAATGAGTGAATAGAAAATAATAAAAGAAAAACTGAATAACTGCTAGTGGGGGAAATTATTAATTAAGACCAATAATTAAAATGGATGGTTGGGGTAGGTCATTTGGGAGGATTCAAGCCCCAGGAATGAGGCAGGGTTGTCACTGACTCTTGGTTGTTGACTGATTCTCTCCCCACATTAGACTATAAGCTCCCTGGGAACAGGGACTTTTGCTTGTTCACTGTTGTATTTCCAACACTGAGAACAAAGCCTGTCTATGGTAAGGAGATACAAACCATCTTCTCCCTTTTCATATCATTACTTTCACATATAAAAATGAAAGGAAAACTTTATTTCTAAAGAAGGTTGCATCATTTTCAAATATTTCATCCATAACATTGTCCTTCATATTGCTTCTTCCAAATCTTATTTGTCAATTCTCACTTTTTAAAACGTATAAATCTATTCCTGATCTTGTGTAAACTACCTGACACCTACTTGAAGGCAGACAAGGGAATTCTCCCACTTTCAAGGTCATTTCCCCACTCCCCAGAATCACCTGCCTCTTCAGGGCATGGCCTGTGCTCAGCCTCTCCTCTTTCTATTCCCATCCATTTCTGGGTGCCTCCTCTTAATTCTGACAATACTGTCACCCCTAAGCTAAGCATCTAATAGCCACAAATGGGTTAAAGTGATTCCTCTGCCAAGGTAATTTGGATCCTTATAGAATTTCTTGGAGTTGTCTTAACACTGAATCTTACTCATCTCAAGGCTCAGCTTAAACCCCTTCTCCTTCACAAAACCCTCCCTTACCCCAGAATTAAATGCAAACATACTTTTGACTTTAGCCTACACACATTTGAAGTCAGTCATTTACTTGCAGTCAAATGATGCCAACATACAGCACTCCTCAGCCCCTCTACAACGAAGTGACTTCTTTATCCTCTCACCTCCCATAGCAATTTATCTCTTCCTCTCCTGTGACACACATTACTATCTATCTTGTGTTATACTGATTTATATCCAGGCCTTATCTCCATAAGACAGCAATTCATCTTTATACACCCAGACTTACACAGAATAGGTATTCAATAAATGATTTTCACCTAAGTGAGACAGAGAGACTCGTTTTTGGCCCATGGTTTGGATTTTATGTATTTGCCTAATAATTTCCGCATGAAGCCCTTGTCAGAAACAGAGAGGAGAAAGAATTTCTGGGCCCTGGGACCTGTGACAAGAAAATAACAACAAACCATATATGGAATACATAGGGATTTAATATAACATGATCTAAAAATTATCAGAAGCTGTCCCACAACCTGAATTTTTACCCTTGTTGACACATCATGCTAAGGTAGTAGCTAGGGAGGTAGGAAAGGCCGCTTTCTGGAAAATTGGTGCATTTTTTATTGTTTGATTAGATAACAGGTGAGAATAAAAATATTAAGCATGTGATTAATAGGCTATTTGCATGATACCCATAAATGCAACACCATGGTGACAAAGGTAGAAAAGCCATCAATGGCCGATGCTTTATAAAGCAAATACTGCCTTCCCAAATAATGGTGCAGACCCTGTGTTTTCTCTAATGCCCCGTCTCCTCAAGGTTATGACCCACCGGCACATTTCTGGTAATGGTACTCCAAATTCCAGCATTTTACACACATATCTTTGAGTTAAAGTTTTTCATTTCTAAGGAGACTGACATAAATTGTAAAATCCTCTTAAAGTGTTAACATTCCAAGGATAAGGCATGAATATATGAGTATAATGTTATATATATATATATATATATATATATTTTTTTTTTTTTTTTTTTTTTTTTTTTTTTAGCTCTCCACTAGGAAATTTAGAACTGGCCCCAGTACTACTTGTCAGTGGGTCTCTAGTAAGTTCTGTGTGTCTGTTTGATTATGTGCAAACACAGCAACGTATACACAATCCAACACAGACCCATGTATGTACCTACATGTGCATATATATACATCTACTTATACAAATTTAACATATGTAATGAAAAGCCTACAGAGTACTATTTCTTTTCACAGAAAATTTGAATGTATTAAGCAACTCATAAGAACTGATTCATACTTTCTGTTTTATATATGAAAAAAATGACCCAAAGTGGTGATACCATTTCCTTAAAAAAAAAAAAAAAAAAAAAAAAAAAAAAAAAGATATTCATTCTATTTTCTCCTAGTGTAATTTTCCTATGGAGAATCAACCACTTTCCCAGTTCTAAATCATTATGTTCAGGAGAGATCACCCCCATTCTTAACTCTAAGGATGAGCCAGTAGCCAAGGAACGGAAATACACAGCATGTAGCCCTGGAACAGCATAGAATATGTCAGCCACAAACAGCCATCACAACTATAGGGGTGATTATTGAGTGATCTCTTTCCTGACAAGAAGCAAGAAAACTCAGCTATTTCATCCTCAGTGGCTGTAGTGATTAGTTTGGGAATGGTCACAAGGGACAAGTCAAGCCAATGTGCAGAACTAAGGTCTTTGGAGGCCTTATTGAAGAAAGGAAATGTCTCCTTCTTTGGAGGCTTGTTGAGCTATAAGAGACAGACAGAGAAATCCTAAATTTATTGGGGGCTCCCACGTAGAATCAGAGAATCACACCAAAGGAGAGGAAAGAAGAGCTAAGGAGATGGTAAAACAAGTTTCTTGTAATAATTCTTGGGACATTGATCCAGCTATACTTGGAACCAGCCAGAATCAGCCTTAGATATGTGAACTAAACCCCCTTTTTTTGCTAAAGCCAGTGTTATTGGGTTTCTGTTTCTTGAAAACAAGAAAGTCTTGAGTAATAACTAAGTTTATCTAGGAAAAAAGTGACAGGCCAAGATTCAAATCCAAAAATGTCTTCTGACTTAAAATTTAAGTATCTTTTCCATCGCATCAGTGGTCTCATTTGCAGGGAAGAATGAGACTTAGGTCATGGAATAACTTAGAATAACTTTTCCAACAGGTACATTTGCCCTCAATAGTCACCTACCCCCAGGGAAACCAGAATGAAGAGAGGCTGAGGGTTGACAGTAAAAGGGAAATAAAGTTGAGAATATAAGCAAATTTATTTCAAGAAAGCTTTCTTGAGTGATTGATTCATTCCTAGCTCTAAAACAACTTTACAGTCTTATACTGCTTTGTTACATTGAGTGCCAAGAACTCAATTACGGTGTAGAAGTGAGATTCCAATTTAAAGCAGTGCCTTACATTTTATGAAACAAATAACTGGTTTCTGAGCTAGTAACAATGAACAATAAAGTAGAAAAATTTTCTTCTCTAAAGTAAATGATCGACTTCACCGGCTTCCTAGAATAAAAGTACTTCTTAGAAGTACAGGAAGTAAGTGCATAACAATGATGCTTTTGAAGAGGGGAATTCACGAATGACTACTGGGGGGCCACTGTGTCTTCTTACAAGCAGAAATGACAATATCCTCAAAGATGTAGAAAAAACAAAGTACCCAGTCTGTCAGCTTCTGTGCAAATGTCATGTTCTTTGGAATGTTTACATAATTTTGTATGAATTGTAATAACACAGGCTATCTTGTTAATAAGTATCAGGCATAATAAAGAGAATAAAATTGTTTGAATATCACCTAGAAAAGGAAATGGGGTTTCAAGGATGGTTTTAGATCAAAAGGCTCAGGCAAACCTCTAAGTATGTCTGTGCTTAAAGCAACATGGAAAATAGACTAGTTCTGAACACTTAGCAGTGCCTGACTAGAACACCAAATTGGAAAGAACTGTGAAGCTCATCTGGATCCAATGGGAAAGAATATCACAATTGACTATCGATGACTGTCATGGTCATGGAAATGGAAAATGGTAGCTTGAATATACTGTACATATCTTCTCTGACTTAAACCACCCATGACTAATAAAGGGCTGCAGTTTTAGCTTTCAACTCATGTGACCTCTTTTAAGTATTCTGAAATAATCATATTGACATTTGGCCATTATTTTAAAATAAAAAACAATTAAGTGGCTTATTTGAAGTGAGAACCTTTCAGCTGTGAAGCCTGGGTCTGTCAACTACACCTTTGCTGATCCTTTCAGGGAGACTTCGTCTCCATCTAATACAAGTGAATGGGCTGGATGGTAACTGATAATGTTCACTCTCAGGGAGACACTGTTGCATTCTGGGAAAAGCTAAGTTATGTTGACTTAAGATCTCTAATAGCAATCTTACTTCTTCCAAGTATTGACTATGCATCCTCATGCTAACCATTTGAACTTTCTGGGCTTTAGGGTCCTTAGCTACACTACACAGAGACTTATTAGCTGTGATAATGCTCCATTGAAACAATGCACACAAAGGGGCTTTGGAAATTGAGAAGTACTATAAAAATATGAGTTATTATGAGGCAAAAAATATCTGCAGTCTTCCTATTTAATATTGAGAGATCTTTTGCAATTATAGGTCCCAATGGGTTTACCCATTTTACTTAGGATTACATGAACTCAATTCTATTATGCAGGGTGATAACAATTCAGTTAAGTCTTATATATTGATTGACTCACCTGATACCATCAGGCTTGTTACCCTGTTGAATATTATTCCAGTCACCATACAGGTCAGTTACAGCTCTCTTTAATTAGCTCTCCTCCCACTTGAAGAATGCTATTATTTTAGACAGAATAGAATAGAAAGTGTTAATGTAGCCATTTTTTAACTCATAAAGCTGATATTTTCTTTATTCCAGCCTAGGCTTCCCCTGTTGACTCTATCTTTGACCTATGAAGCCATATTCTGAACTTGTGAAACCTCTAGTTATGCTCACTTTTTACTATTCAAGTGGCTTTAGTGGGCTCTATCCTTGTGTCTAAATCAGTATTTTGGTGGCCATCATTCTATGACCTGCACATTGCTTTCCCTAAACAGTTCTGTTCTGATTTTTTAATTCTTTCTCTAACTCATATACTTTTCTTATTTTTAAAAATCTACAAAAATGATAAAAACTTTACAAGTATTACCTCATGTAATCATCACAGCACACTTATCAGGTTTATAGATGGGAACATGAATACCCATGAAGGCTAATAAAACTTGCCAAGGTCACAGAGGTAGTACATAATGGAGACGAAATATAAAGCCAGGTCTACATGATGCAAAAGCCTGCAATCCTTCCAGAGTATCATGCTGCTTTTAAATCCTCATCCATATTGGAATTATCTTTGTTATCTTTACCTCTGATCAAGAATGTGCCAGAATGGCCTACAACAAAATGTGTTCATCTGAGAAACAGATATACCATTGTTGCAAGCACAATTTAAGTACTAGCCAACACTGCTGAAGCTGATGATTGGCTTGTGTCTTTATCTATAATAGCTATAGACTTTAAACAGCAACAATAAAACAATGAAATATAGATCAGCATTATTGGTCATTAATTAGGACAAGAATTAGAGAATATTAAATATCTCCATTTTGCTAGTTTAGAAGTGAAGATGCAGGTCAAAACTTTATCATTCTCATGGATTATGCCAGAAGTTTAGAACAGAGATATTCAGCTTTTTCCCAAGACCCTGGGCTCCCAGAAGATTACTGGGTTTAGAATTATAGAACTCAGAATAGGTTGCATCTTCATGTTTGTTTTCCTACCTAATCATTTGAGTGAAAGTGAAACTGAGATCAGAAAGGTCAAGTGAGGCTGGGCACGGTAGCTCATGCCTGTAATCCCACCATTAATGTATGGACAAATGGCTGAGGGCGGCAGATCACCTGAGGTCAGGAGTTCGAGACCAGTCTAGCCAACGTAGTGAAACCCCAAAATACTAAAATTAGCTGGGTGTGGTGGCACGTGCCTGTAATATCAGCTACTTGGGAGGCTGAGACAGGAGAATCGCTTGAACCCAGGAGGTGGAGGTTTTAGTGAGCCGAGATTGCACTACTGCACTCCAGCCTGGGTGACACAGCAAGACTCCATCTCAAAAAAAAAAAAAAAAGAAAGAAAGAAAGGTCAAATGACTTACTACAATCACTGCAGCTAATACTACTCCGAGTGTCAGACTTGCAGTAGAATAAAAATCAGCATTTATGACTTCCTTCATCAGTCTGGCTACAAATAACCCCCGTTCAACTAAATTGTATGATTATTTTATACATTTTGTTACATTCTAGTTTCTTATGTAGTGCAGTCTAATAGCAGGTAGTATGCAAACTGGCAGTCCTTGGTCATATTTTGAGTAGCACTGACTGCAGCTAAGTAGTTTACAAGACTAGAACTGGGAATTAGTTTCCAGATATCCAAACCTATGCTCTTTCAACTGAACTAGCATTTCCTACAATACTCCATGAAACAATATTCCCATCAAGATGTTAAGTAATAGGTGTTCTACATATTTTTAAGTCTGAAAAACATTGGTCAAATGTAAATTTTTTTCTTTTTTTTTTTTTTACTGAATTTCTTGGTGGTTTTATTATGTTAATGTGCTCTGTGACACTCAGAATGGACGAGACTGTGTATTACTTTTAAAACCTTATTGTACAAATACTTATTAACAAAATTAATCCAAGTGATTCAAGGAATACAGTTTGCAAAACTGTGTCCTGTATAGTAGGATGTTATGCAAGTGAAGATCTTACTGGTAGTTTAAGGTACAACACAAATGTATTTCCCCTCACATTTAGATGAGATCGATCTGATAGCCCCTGACTTAGTACACAGCTTGGTGTCACATTTAGAAAAAACACTATTCTAATGTTCAAATTTAAATTAGGGAGTCCTTTGAGTCTGTATCAGGCTTCCTTGTAGTAAAATCCCAGGAAATGCTATATTGGTCTATTTTCTGTTGCTTATAACGCAATTCCTAAACATGGGTGATTTAATAAGGAAAATACATTTATTTCTTTGAGTTAGGAGGCTGAGAAGTCTAGGTTGAGAGGCCACATCTGATGAAGGTCTCCTCGCTGGTGGGGGCTCTCTGCAGAGTTCTGAGGTGGTACAGGATATTGCATGGCAAGGGGGCCAAGTGTGCTAACGTGCTAGCTCAAGCCTCTCTTCCTCCTCTCATAAAGGGCCAGTTCCCCTCCCATGATCATGTCTATGGACAAATTAATCCATTCATGAGGGCAGACCCCTCATGTTTCAATCACCCCTGAAAGACCCCACCTCTTAATATTGCCTCATTGAGGATTAAGTTTCAACATAACTTTTGGAGGAGACATCCAAACCATAGCAGGTATATTTCAGAACTCCTATCAATTCAAGATTTTCTCTTTATCCATCTATTGCATCTAAACCTCATTTATCATAGTAAAGCAACTGACTGTAATTCAAAACTGCAAAACTCTCTTCAACCCACCCCAAGCTGACTCTTATCTTTCTCATTTCACCCACCTTGGTATTTTCCCCCTTTTAAGAGACATCTTTGCTCATTCCAAACTAAATCCATCCAGCCTATCTGGGCTCACTTCCATTAGCTCTCTTACCCACAGTCCTGCTTTGACAATGAAGCCCAGAAACAGCATGGCAGGCACAATTCCCCTTGGCAAGCAGTAAAGGAAGAAAAGCTGCGAACACTCATACACTAACAATTGTTTTCTCCAACATATACTTTTCGTTAATCGTGTAAAGGCTTAATCTAGTCTCTCTTTCATATTTATAATTCACACTCATTTTCAATCTATTGCATATGTTGAAGAAAACAATTAGTCATGTATTAGTGTTTACACCTTTCTGCCTCCACCGCCTGCAATCTATTAAACTTCAATTACTGTGACCTGGTAGAGGACCTGAACTTCCATGAATTGTTCTAGGTTGATAACTTATCCTGCCTGGAATTCTCTGATGACAAGGAAGCTGGTTTTACTGTCTGAGGTCCACTATGTAACTCACATTTTGGACTAAATACTATATACTCTCCAGGCAGGTTTCCACTCCACTCTTTAACTTTTATCTTGAAAAAAGATCTTAAACAACAAGGACCAGTATAACACACCAGAGTTCACACTATCCCAGAAGCAAGACAAAAATGTCAGCAAAAAACAAATAAAAGATCTAGCATAGTCTCGGCCGGGCGCGGTGGCTCAAGCCTGTAATCCCAGCACTTTGGGAGGCCGAGACGGGCGGATCACGAGGTCAGGAGATCGAGACCATCCTGGCTAACACGGTGAAACCCCGTCTCTACTAAAAAATACAAAAAACTAGCCGGGCGAGGTGGTGGCGCCTGTAGTCCCAGCTACTCGGGAGGCTGAGGCAGGAGAATGGCGGGAACCCGGGAGGCGGAGCTTGCAGTGAGCTGAGATCCGGCCACTGCACTCCAGCCTGGGTGACAGAGCAAGACTCCGTCTCAAAAAAAAAAAAAAAAAAAAAAGATCCAGCATAGTCTCTTTGAATAATAATATGCTGCATTGATACTTCCTGTTTACTTTTAAAACTCTTATTATCAGAACTGGACTGGGAACAGAAAATGCAGGTTCTTATACCATCCATCCCTCAACCAAATGACCTTAAATACATCCCTTAAAATTTATAATTCTCAGTTTCTTCATCCATAAAATGAGTCAGTCAAACTAAAGTCCCTCTTGGCTCTAAAGTAATGTGATTTTATAGTATGCCTCAATGTCTGTTAGGTACTTTGAGCAGTGGTTAAATGATCAGGCTCTGGGTTTGAATCTCAGCTTTGCCATTTACTGCTTATATGACCTTGACTAAATTAATTATTCTCTCTGGGTCTCACTTCCCTATTCTATAAATTGAAATTATAATAACCTACCCTGCAAATTTTGGAGAAGACTAAAGTAATGCATTTAAAGTACTTCAAACTTAGTTCCTAGACCCTAGTTACAGACCAGTACATAGAAATTATTATCAACACCATTATAGGTTTTTTAAGTTTTATGCCACACCCATTAAATGTCTGGCACAGTGTTCAGTGAACAGGTGCTGATCTGGGTGTATCTCAGGCCTATGTTCACTTCACTTCCAGATAAATTCCTTAAATAATACAAACTATTGTCTTTTAATCATTAACCTTATTTTGACTTCTTATGCCTAGTGCTACACAGAAACTTATTTATTCGAAGACTTAATGTAGTTCTTAAGTGCTAGACACTTTTCTAAACAGTGTAAAAATATAAACTCAATCTTTCCATAACCCTATGAGTTGAATATATTATCATCTCACTTTCTCAATGAGGAATTTGAGTTGGTAACATGCCCCAAAGTATGTTCCAACAACTAGTATGTGCCGCAGCTGGGATTTGGACTCAGATGGCTTGTCTGTGGAATCTGTGTTTGTGCCACCAGGTCACACTGCCAGCCTTACATGCTACCCTTCTCGGACTTATCCCATCTTGAATGGTTAACTGGTCTCTTCCCATTCTTCTGAAAAGTCCAGGCTATTTCACTCATTTACGCTGCTATACATTTAACTCTGCCATCCTTCCCAACCCTTTCTAACCCATCAAGTGGCCTCTTCCAGGTTCAACACTCTACAGACCCAAATCTAAGACACCCATCAAGACTTCTTGCAATTTTCTCCCTTTCGATGTTGTCAGCTTTTTCTTCTACTCACTCTGATTTCTCCTGTCTTGGTCTATTTCACTTGCAGGCAAAAGGGATGGGTAACATGTAATTTTTTGCACATGACTCCTCCTGCACAACCCACTAAACTGTAATTACCAAGATACTGGTATTATTGTACCTCTGTGGGATTCTTTCACGTTTTGTTCTCATGGTTGGCGGTCTGTCTCAAGACAGCCCTAGAAATTCCCTTATAAGCTAAAACATTAGGATGTATAGCATTTATTTGATCCCATTTTTTCCTCAAAGCAAATCTGGCAACAGATACAATAGTCTTATTTGGCATAAGCTAGCATAGGGTGACATCTGGTGGCTATATTCTTAAAAGGTTCACAAACATTCACTAAAAGGGTAAGGTTTATTTCTTAAAGAAAAGTTCATTATCTATCAAAGCATATGTCAGAACTGAGCTACCCACCAAGAGGGCAGGAAAAATCTGGTGAGATCTAAACTTAGTCCTGAAGGACGGAGCACCTTCCCTCAGAAGGAGGAACCACAGAAACTGAGGACAACTACACAGAAGTTGAAGTTCTGTGTTCCAGTCCTGACTATTTCTAGAGAATAGACAGGCCTCTGTTTCTCTCTGCGCTTTGGTTATCTATTTGGTTTTAATGATGGAAATAAACTCAGCCTCTAAGTTCTTTCCTCTCTAATAAAACAGAATATAATCTACAAATAAATACCTACAATTTCTCTCACATATCTAGTGCCAAGTAAAGTTGTTAGTTACGATTTCTCATTTAAACATCACCTGTCTTATACAAGTACATCATAGAATTAGCCAAAATTAAGAGGCTAAAATCTCTCTTATACCAGTAATAACAATAGTACCATTCATGAGAGTAATAATAACAGCTAACACTGCTATATAAGTTTTCTTGTATGTATAACCTCATCCTGTTAGACACAGCTGAGGAGCCTTCAGCAGCAGACAGTACTAGATGGCATCTTGTGACTCAGGATGGCTCTGTGGAAGAGGTTGGGTTTGCACAAAAGCCTCATAGGGCCGGCCTTCATAGCTGGGGAGCATCAACATGAGATTACAACCCTGCCTGTCCTATAAGACTTTAATGCCTCTTCCCTTTTCTCACAGCCCTAACCTATAGTCATGCAGGAAGCAGAGCAGTCCTGTAAGGACACGTGAGCAGATGTCCAAGCTGTCCGACCATCCCTCACTTTCTCCATTGGTAACCAAGCCTGGATCTGGCTCAACAGAAAGGGGTAAAGGCAAAAACTTGAAGAAATCTTGAAGCTGATATTAGACTGGATGCCTGGAAAAGGAGACTGTTTATTACTACTACAAGTGACATCAAAAGCTATGGAATATACTCAAGGTAGTATCAGGGTTATAGAAAGGCGGTTTGACACAGTACAGAGTAACAGCAATAGTGAAAGAATAAAGTTGTTTTCTGTTGGAAGTTTACTTAATCTGCCTCATTCAATAACCATACTTACTATTATGAACTGAATAGAATTGCCCATTTTGAATGATAGGTAAGCAGAAGAAATAACCCAGTACAGAACCTCTAAAAGAATGAAAGAGATATGGAATATGAGATAGCAAAGAAAATAATATATTCCAACTGCTTTTCCCTGTTAAGGAAATTAAAGAAAATAATGAATTCTATAAAACATGAAATAAATCCACAACACACAATAAAAAGAAAAGTGACAGTACAGGAATACTGGTATTGCATATGTAGCAGGAACAGCCGCCAACAAAACCCCTCAGACACCGAGTTAAAGAAGGAAGGGTTTTATTCAGCCGGGAGGATCAGCAAGACACCTGTCTCAAGAGCTGAGCGCTCCGAGTGAGCAATTTCTGTCCCTTTTAAGGGCTCACAACTCTAAGGGGTTCTGCCTGAGAGGTTGTGATCGATTGAGCAAGCAGGGGATACGTGACTGGGGGCTGCATGCATGGTAATCAGATCAGAACAGAACAGACAGGGATTTTTACAATGCTTTTCCATACAATGTCTGGAATCTACAGATAACATAACCGATTAGGTCAGGAGTCAATCTTTAACTACCAGGCCCAGGGTGTGGTGCCAGGCTGTCTGCCTGTGGATTTCATTTCTGCTTTTAGTTTTTACTTCTTTCTTTGGAGGCAGAAATTGGGCATAAGACAATATGAGGGGTGGTCTCCTCCCTTACATATACTCTCTAAAAGGATGAGGAGTTAAAGCAGAAATGGCATTTATGACAAATAAATAATAAGTCAGTGATGTTGCAGGCAGGCTTGAAAAATATCATATATAATGTTGAAGTCAAAAAAGACCAAAATAAAGATGATTAGAGAAAAATGTAACTATGTAGAGGGGAACAGATAATACAGGACCATTACATGAACAATTTCTCCCCCTGAAAAAGGAGACAAACTAATTGCAATAGAAAAAAATATTCAAATAGGTATTGGAAGAAAATGATTTAGAAGTGAAGGAAAGAGTTTATCTGAAGGTCCAACAGGTTTCTCATTTTCCAGGAAATTTAAAGAATGTCTGAAATCACAATTCTGCTTAAGTTGTTAGACTTTAACAATAAAAGTATGTTACATTTGAGTCCCACTAGAATTGTAAAAAAAGAAAGAAAGGAAAGAAAGGAAAGAAAGGAGAAAGAAAGAAAGAGAGAAAGAGAGAAAGAGAGAGAGAGAGAGAGAGAGAGAGAAAGAAAGAGAGAAAGAGAAAGAGAAAGAAAAGAAAGTATCTTAAAAGCATAAGGTACAGAAGTGGTTACTGAAACAGGAAGAAAAGAGATATCAGGCCCTGACTTCTGGGACAGTTTAGATGCAAATCGCTGAGTTATGCCTACTTAGTTTTAACAAGGAACTGCATATTTGTAAAACATTGCACCCAATAAATGGCACCCAATAAATGGAGAAAACACATTTACTCTGCACTTCTCCCCTAAACTCCAAACTCATTCCAGAGCCTACTCTTTATCACTCAATTATCTAATAGACAACCCAAAAACAAAATCTGCGAAATCAAACTCCCAGTCTTCCCCTGACAATTAGGTCCCAGTTTCTCCACATTGAAGTTAACAAAAATGCATTTTCTCTTTACTCAAATGCAAAAACCCAGCAAAGTCATCTTTAACATTTCGTTCTCTCTACTACTCCATACATCTAGACTATGTAGAAATCCCACTGACTCCACTTTGAAAATACAGCCTAAATTGAACATTTCTTACCACCTCCCTCGTCACCCTTTTCCACGTCACTACTATTTGTAACCAGGATTATTAAACCAGTGTCCTAGTTGTGTCTGCTTTCATCCTTGCCCCTAGTTGTTTATTCTTAGGGAGATCCTGTGTTTCATCCTCTAACTTGAGACATTTCGAAAGTGAAAGGGGCTAGGACAATAGGCATAAGCTAGGATTGTCCTGCACAAGGCAGGGTGTACGGTCCTTCTACTTAATCTCAATACAGAAGCCAGGAGTGTTCTGTTTTGTTTTGTTTTTGAGATGGAGTCTCACTCTGTTATCTAGGCTGTAATGCAGTGGCGCAATCTTGGCTCACTGCAGCCTCCCGAGTTTAAGTGATTTTCCTGCCTCAGCCTCCCCAGTAGCTGAGATTACAGGCATGCGCCATCACATCTGGCTAATTTTTGTATTTTTAATAGAGACTGGGTTTCACCATGTTGGCCAGGCTGGTCTCAAACTCCTGACCTCAAGAGATCCTCCCCCTTCACCTCTCAAAGTGCTGGGATTACAGGCATGAGCCACCGTGTCCGTTCAGCCAGGAGATCTTTTTAAAACAAGAGTCCTGCCACTCCTTCTCAAAGGCTTCTCACCTCCTTGACTTAAAAGCCAATGTCCTTCCAGTGACCTACAAAGCTCTCCATGATCTGGCTGCCTGACATCTCTGACCACACCTCTCTCTTTCCTCTCTCCCTTTACTCCAGCCCCAAGTCCTCCTTTTTCTGAAAACTGCCAGGCATCTCCTGCCTCCAAGCCTTTGACTTGAGGCTCCTCCTGGAAATGCTTTCCTCTCCCCCATTGCCTCTGTGTGACTTAGTCTTTCATTCCTAGCAGGCTTTGCTCAAATGTCACCTCATTAGAAAGTCTTCCCTGACAACCCTGTTTAAAACTGCAGTCTCCTCCCCCAGCTCCCATGTCTTTTATTTATAGCCCTTATAACCTGCCCATACTTCCATATCACTTACTTACCACATTTTGCTGTTTGTCACCTCTCATCACTGCCCCACTTGAATGCAAGTTCCACGAAGGCACATTTGTTTTTCCTGCTCCTTTTCTCTGACCTAGTCCTTATGATACAACAGTAAATAGAAATGAATGAAGACCAACCCAAAGAGAAGAAGCAAGTCCTATTTGTTCAGAGTTTGCTGTAGCAAGGGAGCCAGCTAACATCCCTAGTGTTTTAACAGAGACTCAAAGGCAGGCAGGGCAGTGGAGAAACTTTAGAGTGGATACACAGGAAGACTTCAGGTATGCCCTGACTGTAGGCTGATGGTTTGGGGAGGCTGTAGGTCATTTACTAAATGTGGGGTATCCTATGTGATCAGTTAGGGATATATATTTGGCTTTCTTTGATCCAAAGTTGGTATTGATACAGGAGGGGGTCAGGGAAGTGCTGGACATAGAAGGGCACAGTCCCTGGTGAGGGCTTCACCCTCAGCCCTGTGCCCACAGATCTAAGTGAGAACAGGCACTCCTGTTTTCACACGCAAATGATGTGTTCTCCAAGACCACTCTGGCCTGCCTCAGCCCCCATCCATAAAAACCCCCAGACCATAGCCGGCACAGACACAAGCTTCTGGACGTCAGGAGCAGCAGAAGAGCACACTGACAGACACCAGTAGACACCAGCAGTCCATTGATGGTGGGACAACATGGAATTCGATCTGGGGCAGTCAGAAGATAGTCCCGCAGCTGGGCGACCCAACTCCAGGGAAAGACCACCTTCCCAATCCATCCCCCTTCTGGCTCCCCATTCACCAATCTGAGAGCTACCTCCACCACTCACAAATCCTTGCACCCATCCTCCAAGTTCACATGTGATCCCATTGTTTCGGTACACTAGTGCAGGAACCCAGGACACAGAAAGCCCTCTGTCCTTGTGATAAGGCAGAGGGTCTAATTGAGCTGATTAATACAAGTCACCTGCAGACAGCAAAGCTTGAAAGAGCACCCCTGTAACATAGGCCCACTGGGGCTTCAGGAGCTGTAAACACTCAACCTTAGATGCTGCCCTGGGTTCGGCGCCCAAAAATACTCCCCATGACCTGCCTACACGTTCCCCCTAGGGGTTTGCGCAGCGTGGAACCAAAGAAGCGAGCCACACCCCTGTCACAAGCCCTGCGAGAGGGATAAGGGAAACTTCTGCCATTTCAGTATGTTATTTATATCATAAAAGTGTTGATTAAAGAAAATCTCCTTATAATGTTTAAGGTTGTAATCTATAAAGACATGGTTATCATTCGATCTTTTAGCACTGAAAGATAAAATATTGATATCTATAAAGTACCATCTACAGACAATGGAGGTAAAATCTACAAAAAAAAAAAAAAAGGTAGCAAACTGTTTATCTCTTATAAAACTTGACCTTTCAGGTGAGTAAAAAATTATTAAGGAGACTTCAAAAATACAGTAAATATATTGTAAAGAGATAATATAAACTGTTCAAATACTTTTTTTAAGCTGTCTAATAGAGCACTAAGACAAATTTTTAAACAAAATTATAAAGGAAGAAACTGACTTTATTTTTTAGTCATCATAATAAAACTTGAATGAAAAGCAAAAGTGAAACAGGAAATACGGGATCAGCAATACTAGCGACTCCTGAAATGTAACTGAACAAAACAGAGAGATGCAAACCTCTCTCATAATAGCTCTTATATTATAAAGGATATAAAAATTTCAAGTATAGACTTTGCTTCTAGCAATACAGTGAACTAGATTCCTTAATGAGACCTAGATAAGTTATGACAAATGTATATTTTTTTAGTTCATTGCTAAGCACTCAAGAAAATAAAGCCATATAAACAGTAACAGTGAAAGCAACCCAATGAGAACAAGCAAAGCACTAACACCACAGCATCAATCAAACGCATGAATCAGGACTGCTTTCAAGGCATGCTGAAACAGGAAGGGAAATCGGAAACGAACAACTCCAGGCCCTTGAGAAGTACTAGAGCTGAACGTAGACTCCTACATTAAGCCAGGGGTTCACAGAGGGACTATACCCTGCAAGAGTCTGCTTATCGGCAAAAGGAGGCCACCAGGAATTCTGGCTGCAGTTGTTTCCATATGCAGTTTCCCTTGAGAACCGTAGCTCTTGGCCTTCTCTCATCTGGGTCTGGAGTTAGAATGGATACCATCCTTCTGGTCAGAAAGAAATCCCAAGCCAAGGAAATAAAGTAGTCCCTATGTGGTAGCATCTCCTGAGGTCCAGCAGAAGCAAACACAAGTATACCACAGAATAATGCATCCCTAACTTTGGTCCTTTAGTGTTATTTGATAAGTTCAGCCTTAAATGACCTCAGAAAAGGTAAAATAACAGAAACAAACACATGAGGAAGCAAGAAACCATAAATGAGAGTCAGCAAATTTATACTCCAGAGGACTTCAAATCTTGAAATTATCAGATAGAGAGTAAAGATATAATAATGTTTCAAAACCAAGAGGTTAAACAAAAAAAGCAAGAAAACACATTTAGGAGGGGATTCTCTGAGTAGATTGAAAAGGGGATGCCAAGGGGAATGTGCTCAGGCATCTTGACACAATGGCATTGTTGTGTGTCTTTAATTGGGGGACAGGGTTGCAAGTGTGTGGTTATTATTCTGTACCATAACACACATTCAATATTACAAATAACCATTGTCCCAAATATCACATGAAATATAACTTAAGTGTTAAAAAACATTTAAGAACCTTTGTGTACATAGATATTTATTTTTGTTTTCTCCTAAAACCTCACCAAAATGATATTTAAGATATTTTTAGAGTTATTTAAAAATATTTTTAATCAATCCAGAAGGACAAAGAGACAAACAGTTGAGGTGACAAGAGAGACATGGTTGAGGATGTGGGGAGGATACTTCCAGGAGTTCTCCAACATCTCATCCCCACTGTTGGGTCTCTCCAATTGCAGCTCCCTGATGTAGGGGTACTTCTCCTCCAGCCGGCCACTCCCAAAAGTATACTCCACAGCCTCTTGATGTGAGGCTTCCTTTTTCCTGCCAGGCTGTCCTCCGAACAGCACCCCTTTTGACTCATCATCAGAGAGGACTTCAGTTATGTCCTGGACCACTTTCCCCTTCTCAGGTGTGACTCAGGACCCAATGCATATTTCCTCCAAAAGTTATATCTCTTTTATTATCTTGTAAATTCTGGCAAGTGTTCATTGCTTCCTCTCATGATGGAAGAGGATTAAACAGAAGTTCCCTAAAAAGCAGTCACAGCTAAAAGCAGCAGTACTACAATGCAAACAAAGATTAAGCACCCTGTGCATCAAGTAGGATAAGTCACCAAAAAAAGGCACACCGAGGCACATTGTAGTATTATTGCAAAACATTAAAATCAAAGAAGAGGACTTAAAATCCGCCAGAGGGAAGAGATGAGTTTCCTGCAAAGAGCAACAATTATACTCGCAATAAGCTTCTCAACCACAAAAATAAAAGCCAGAGAATAAATGTCAATCTAGAAATATGCATCCAATAAAACCAATTAGATATATTTTCAGAAAAATTATTCTTAAGAGCTTGCCAAACGTAGAGCCTTAATAAAGAAATTTTCAAAGGATATATTTCATGATTATAAAAACTTGAAAGATGACCTAGAAAGTAGTTCTGAAATTTTAAGAAGGGAGCAAACAAGTTGGTAAATGTGAAAATAAGTATGAACCTTGTATACAAACAATAATATCAATTTGTGGGCTCCAAAATGATATAACTACTATGTAAAAATTACATGTAAATTAAAAGTAATCAGAGATAACAGATTAGGTCCCTGTGATTTTAGTAGAGAAGGTTAATATGTTGATTAACTGTACATTTTAAATAATGTTTAACTTATACAATGAAGTAGAAACTACTAGAGTTATCATATAAGTTACTTTACTTCTGTCTCCAATTTCTTCTATCAGCAATTTCCTACTCAATGTATGTTGTTCTTTTTCTACCCCTGAATGAAAATTCTTGTAGTCTGAGACTTTTCTTGTCACTTTTAGATAATCAGGAGTCACACACTCTTTAAGACACAAACCTCAATCTCAAATCAGTAAAAAGCAGTCTCTAATCCAGTACATTTATAAAATATTCATCTTTATTGCAAAGCAAATTTTCTTTCTCTTTATCCAAATGAGATCCACTTGTAGACACATTGCCTTTTGGCTGTGAATGACAGTAACAGATTCTTTTTCTGAAAGATAAACACATTCCTGGTGTTTCTTTCCAGGTTGTCAATGGTGAGTATTGAATATTGAGTCCTAGTGACCTCTGTTGCTTCTTGATTCTCAAACTGAAAAAATCTTTGGGGAACCTGATGAATGTGCAAGGAAAGACCTAAAAGCATTGACATTTGGGGGATCCCCCAAGAAAACAGTCCTTCCAGATCAACCTTAGTAAAGTCCATTGTTGACTAGCTCCAACCTGAGGCTTACTGCTTCTGCCAGATCTCCCAGGCCTGTCTTTAATAAGAAAAAACACACCAATCATCCTAAAACACTTGAGAAAATCCTCTTACAAAGATCCAAATCCCAAATATAAAACGCAACTACATAAGAAAGCCAAAACTATGCACAGTGATGAAGCTTAAACAAAATCTCATTGATAATCTCAAATATCTTCAGAACAAAAACAGATTTTTCATCCATAAAACAAGTGGAGAGTATAAAAAAGGGTTATGTTGCTGAAAACCAAACAGAGCTCTTGCATATTAGAAATAGCAGTAGAAATTTAAGTCACAACAGGGCTGGAAAACAAAGTTTAGAAAAGCAAGAAAGTAGAACAAAAATACAGAAGTAGAAAAAGATAGGTTTAAAAAATAACAGGCCAGGCACAGTGGTCTGTAATTTCAGCACACTGGGAAGCTGAGGTGGGTGGATCACTTGAGGTCAGGAATTCAACACCAGCCTAGCTAACATGGTGAAACTGAAAAATACAAAAATTAGCTGGGCATGGTGGTGTGCGCCTGTAATCCCAGCTACTCAGGAAGTTGAGGTGGGAGAATTGCTTGAACGTGGGAGGCAGAGGTTGCAGTGACCAAGATCACACCACTGCACTCCAGCCTAGGGGACAGAGTGAGACCCTGTCTCGAAACAAAACAAAAAACACCCAAAAATCAGTTCAAGTATACCAACATCCAAATAGAAATTGTAGAACTAAATAAATTTAGGAAAGTAAACAGTAAAATTATTTTTTTAAATGTCCTAGACTGAAAGGGCATGTAGTTACCCACCAAAGAGCTCACCAAATTCCCACAACAGTAGATGAATCAGACACATTCCAAGACACCCACATATAATGACATTTTAGGACACTGCTGACAGAAACTAGTAGATTCTACAGGGTTTCAGAGATGGGGGTGTGGAAATCACTGTTAGGTTTTTAAGCATGGTATATCAAAATTGAGTTTTTTTATTCACTCCCCCTTCAACCCACAAATCAGTTTCTTTCCATCTTACGCATCTTTGTAAATGGCCCTATCATCCTTATAGTTGTTCGAACACTGATCCTTGATCCCTCACTTTCACATTCTACTTCTCAGGAAGTCTTATTGACTCAACCTTTAAATTCTTGCCTTCATCTCTATCTCTCCATCTCCAGTATCTGCCTGCTTCCCTAATCCTAGCCCCATCTCTTCTTACCCAGGTTATTAACCGGTCTCCTGGTTCTCCCTCCTGCTCCTCTCCAACCGGGGAATTTTTTTTTTTTTTTGGATATATATAGGATCAATGTCACTCCTCTGATAACAACTCTTCAATAACTTCCCATTCACTCTTAAGATAAAGCCTAACCTCACTGTGGTGAGTTCAAAAGATTGTGTAGTTGATCAAGGGAAAAGATGACCATGAGGTAGTAGTAGCACACAATGAGATCTGACAGGTTTCTTTGGGGTGCGTGATAGTTCTTCACAGTCTGAGACCTTCCAGAGGCTACCCCCACTCAGCCCAGAAGAAGAGGGGAAGGAAACTCCCAGGGTGAGGGTAATCAGAAGGGAGATCAGGATCTAGGTGACGTTATTCAGCAGCGTAACAAGGAGGTCAGAGAGCACCAAGAGCAGCAGAGGCTTAGGCGTGGGGTCTCTTATAGCTCTGAGTTTTATCTTATCGATGGCTAGCGGATGTCTGGCACAGTTTTACAGTCTATGTGAAGCAGGCATGTTCTAAATGGGAGTTAGGCTATGTGATCTCTAGGCCCTTTTAAACTCTTCTATACATCTTCTAGATATTTGAGGTGTTTTATTTTTAGTCGATTGGTTCATTCATGTGTTTTGCATCCATTAAGCATTTGTTCAGTAATAAGCACTGTACTGGAACTGGGAAACCAAGTGAGAACGATGCAGGCACGACCTTTTCCATCATGGTTCTTACAGCCCAGTGAGCAACAAAAGTAACTGCATCACAGTGTGGCAGGTGCTATGATTACTGCAATACAGAATGCCATGGTGACAGGCAGAAGGGCCACCTCGATTACCACAAGGAGTAAAGTAAGCAATGCTTTTCAGTGATAGTGACATCTAGACTAAAACCTAGCACCAGATGGACAGGGCAGGGGTGGGATTAACGTAGGGAGTTTGTGGAGTGCTGTCTTTCAGAGCAAACTCTGCAGAAGCCTGTATATGGTAGAACATATGATATGAAATGGCTGAAAAGTAAGATTCACTTTAAGAAGTGGTAAAGTCTGGGGCTGGAAGGTGAGCCATGACTTGAATGGGATATACTGCTTAGGCATGTTAAAGAAATGAGAATTCTGGGAACCCATCCCAAGTGCACTGAGAAGCCACTGGAGGGGTATTACTGAAGATTTCTATGCTATGACTTCCCATTGAGAAGGATTACTCAGCTCACAGCTTAAACAAAATGGTTGGAGGGAGGCCCTACTGGAGGTAGGAAGACCTGTTAGAAAGCTATTGCAGTAGTTCAAGAACAATGATGATGTCCTGACTTAGGATAAAAGTGGTGAGAATTAGTGCTTTGAATGGATTCAGGAGAACCTGGGTATCGATCAATACACCATCAGATGGATGGAAGAGTACTTTATGAATTATATCAATACGACTCGATTGATGCAAGTGGTGAGAGAGGAGTGAGCCAAGGTTGAAGCACTCCCACGGCTGCCTGTTTGCTGAGCTGACTTTCCTGTGGCATTTCAATCTGGAGCTGGTTTTCACCACTGCACCCTGATACAGCACTACTGTTGTTTATATAGGACAATCTGAACATTTACCTTACAAGCTGGGAAACTTACATCAGGAAAAAGGAGTGATCTGTCAGGAATGCATTAAATTACTCCTATAGTTTACCATCAATTCTAAAGTAATGGGACTCTATAACTTCAGATATTTTAGTGTTATTTAACTATCAGAACAAAATACTTCAAATCCTAGTTATATATAATCAACGTATTTTGGAACTAAGAAATACCTGACAGGTGATGTGGTTTAAAATTCTCACCAAGTACACAAGGACACTGATGCCTAGAAACAGGATGGGATTTTCCCAAGTTATGTAAATAACAGAATGAGGTCCATAATTCGGGTTGCTAAATCTGTTCATCCTAATTCTTTTACTCCATCTAGCAGAATTCAAGACATAATAGACTCTGAAATCTGAATTTTGGATGTGAATCGAGGCTCCTCCATCTACTAACTTTGTGATCTCATGAAAGATTTGAAAAATTTGGTGACTCAGTTTTCTCAAATTAAAATTAAAAAAATAGGGCCAGCCATGGTAGCTCACGCTTGTAATCCCAACACTTAGGGAGGTCAAGGCAGGTGGATCACTTGAGGTCAGGAGTTTGAGGCCACCCTGGCCAACATAGTGAAACCCCATCTCTACTAAAAATACAAAAATTAGCCAGGTGTGGTGGTGCATGCCTGTAATCCCAGCTACTCAGTGGGGCTGAGGCAGGAGAATCACTGAAACTTGGAGGGAGAGGTTGCAGTGAGTTGAGAATGCCAAGGCACTCCAACCTGGGAGACAGAGCAAGACTGTCTCAAAAAAATAAATAAAACAAAATAAAATGAGAAGAATTGTAATATCCACCTCGTAGGATAATTATGGGTTTAAATGAGATATGTAGAAGTGTTTGGGACAGTGACTACATGTCAGAGATAGCAGTAATCATTAGCTCTTATCAACGTTTTAATATTAACATTATGTTTTAATATTTTTAAAGTTACTGTTCATTAGTCTCCTAAAACAGTTTACTACTTTCACTTACCCCTCTTAAGTCCCAGTGAATTACAATATAGATATTGTAGGTGAACTCTATATTCAGACCTTTTTTATTGTCCTGAATTTATTCTTTCACGATACCCTTGTTTCCTATCCATATCCTCTTCATGTTTCAAGACTAATGCCAGTTAATTTTTGTAATGATACCTTCCCTGAGCACTCTGTCTTCTGAGTTCTCTCTCTCCTCCTGTCTGCAATTTATAGTTTACCACTGAATCATATTGTGTACATTGCCATAATTGGTCTTGCCCCACAACTAGGTTAGAAGAGCAAAAGATAATGATCAAGTTTATCTTTTAAACTCTCTCCCTCCCCCTTCCCTCTACACAACTCCTCCCCAACACACACATGAGGGCGCGCATGCACATACACACACACCCCTAGAAAAACTTAGCATTTATACAAGGATCCCAAACTGCTTTGGAAATAAAGTCAGATTCAAGATATTCACTTGTGGCCTAGTCTTTGTTAATTACTTTTCTCTACCATTCTTCAAGTTTTGGCCTCCACTGTAGCGCATAAATTGGGCCGAAAGAGTAGAGTATCTCTCTTCCTTAGTACAGTAGAATAACATTTCAAATGTACTTTTGTTGATGAATTATTTTTTGTTGTTGCTGGTGTTCCTTAAAAACACATTTTCTTTACTTCCACTAGATAGCATTAACATCACTACACTGATCTTAGGAAAAATTTGTGAAAAAAATGTGTTAAGGCAACAAAACGAAGACTTTGATATAGATGTGACACTAACATACAACCTGTCAGCTGTAATGGAGTATATATGAAATAAAGGAGTTGATTTCGAGGCCTTGTCTACAGAATTTAATTCAATCAAAAATGGTCTACGTATCTTACAAAACTAAATATACTCTTACCATATATATAATTCAGCAATCTTGCTCCTTAGTATTTGCCTAAACTATTTGAAAAAAAAGTCGATGTCCACACAAAAACCTGCACACAAATGTTTATAGCAGCTTTATGCATAATTGCCAAAACTTGGAAGCAACCAAGATGCCCGTCAGTAGGTGGATGTAAATTAACTGTGGCATATCCATGCAATGGAATATTATTTAGCATTAAAACGAATGCACTATCAATCCATGAAAAGACACGGAAGAAACTTAAGTGCATATTACTAAGTGAAAGAAGCCAATAGAAGAAGCCTGCATGCTGTATGATTCTAACACATGACATTCTGGAATAAATACAACTAAGCAGATATTTGAAACCTCAGTGGTTTCCAGGAGTTACAGGAAAGAAGGGATAAATAGGTAGAGACAGAGGATTCTTAGGGCAGTGGAACTACTCTGTATAATACTATAATGGTAGACATACATTATTCTATAATTGTTCAAACCCATAGAACATGTAACACTAGGTGCTAGCCCTAATGTAAACTATGAATTTTGAGTGATAATGATTGTCATTGTAGATTTATCAATTTTAACAAACGTGCCACTGTGGCTGAGAATGTTGGTGGTAGAGGCAGCTATGGGAAGGAGGGAGTATATGGGAACTCTGTTTTCTATTCAAATTTGCTGTGAATGTGAAACTCCTCCAAAAATAGTCTATCTAAAAAAATGTTCCATTACACTGATTCTTTGTATCCACCCTCCCTTCAAACCATCCACACAAAACTCAAACCCAATGGACATATCCTTTCTTGGCCTGTCACTTATTTCACCCAATAGGAAATCCCATAGACCCTGCCCTTCAATATATACTTGGAATCTGAGCACTTCTCACCAAATCCACTGCCATCACCTTGCCTCTCCATCCTCATCTATCAACTGGATTGTCACAGCAGTGCCCCAGCTGGTCTCCTTGCTTCCACTCTTCCTTCTCAGTACATTCACAAAACAGAAGTCAGAGTGAATCCTACTAGAGCAGAAATTGGATCTCCTCACCCTCCATAGTGGCCTCCCTTTACTAGCTTCTAATTGTAATTAAAATCAAATCTTTATTATATGGCCTATAAACCCCAAATAACCTGGTCACCACCACCTACCTCTTAAACCCATCTTATAGTCTCCCCCAGGGTACTGGCCTAAGGTGCCTCTCCAATGACTCTCCATCTTATCACTCTGTTCATAATCATCTAATATTGTATTTTGCATGTGTATCCTCTGAGACCCCACATGAGAATGACAAATCCATGAGTGTGTTGGACAGACTTTATGGGTGCTGCCATAATTTCTACCTTCTGGTCTTCTCACCCTGTGTTATCCCTTCCCCTTGAATGTGGGTTAGACTGATTGATTTGAGATGGAATCTCCCTCTGTCACCCAGGCTGGAGTGCAATGGCACGATCTTGGCTCACTGCAACCTCTGCTTCACAGGTTCAAGTGATTCTCTCACTTCTGCCTCCTGAGTAGCTGCGACTGCAGGCAAGTGCTACCATGCCTGTCTAATTTTTGTATTTTTAGTAGAGACAGGGTTTTGCCATGTTGGCCAGGCTGGTGTTGAACTCCTGACCTCAAGTGATCCATCCTCTTTGGCCTCTCAAAGTGCTAGCATTATAGGCATGAGCCAGCATGCCCAGCCTGTGGGCTGGATTTATGACTTGCTGGTGATGACATCTCATCACCAATAGAATATAGTAAAGGTAATGAGATGTCACTTTCTTGATTACATAAGGTTGAATTATACTTCTTGTTAAAGCTCTCCTCCCTTCTGGCCTTCGAGAAGCAAGCCACCATGTTCTAAGATACCGTATGGAGAATGCCACATGGCAACAAACTTCAGGGTGGCCTCTGGCCAACAACCAGCAAGAAACTGAAGTTCTTGGTCCAGCACCCTGCAAAGAATTGAATGCAGCTAACAACCATGTAAGCATGGAAGTAGAGTCTTCCCAAGATGAGCTTTCAGGTGAGACTGACTGAATAGTTAGAAGTATAATGAGTATAGAGAAGTAGTTTAGGGCTCCAAGGGCATGTGTGTCATGGGGAAATGATTATAATCCTTAGGGACCTAGGACTTTCCTGATATTTTCTGAGGAAATAGTTAAACTAAATTGAAGGATGATGATTTAACCAGACAGAAGGATCATTTGGTGTTAAGTACACAAATTTGGCTGGATAATTCTCTGCATCTTATTTTATATCAACACCAGGGTTTTAAAAATATTTGCATAGAGTTTCATCTAGCTTTCAGATCTGTTTCTAAATATAATGCTCCATTCCTTTTAGTGCTAATTCCAGGTTGGGTTAGAAATGATACTGGAAGGGTTTGGGGCAGCTTGTGCCAGAAAACAAGGAAGTACCTCAAATACACGGAAGAGCAGAGCAACCAGCCCCACGGGGCTTACATGGACCACATTTCAGACAACACAGGATTGGGTAAAAAGATAACGATGGCAATAAAACGCTTTGAATAAAAAGTTCAAAATCTTGGGTCCAGAGTAATACCAAAAAAGTAAAACAACAACAACAAACAAAGTTCTTTTAAAAGACAGCCAGATAATCAATGCAGAAATAAAAAGGAAAATTACCATTCTTCGACCTCCCTGGTAATAACTGATTCAGTAAAAGTTTGTTCATCAACAGGTGTGTAAAACTTTTGGGCCAAAATATGTTTGCATACAGAATGTTCACAGTTTCAAAATATCACCCCACAAATTACTAAGTGTAACTGAGAATATATACCTTTATGATTAAGGAGTCTCCAACTTAACCAAGTGATCAAATTTATATCACCAATAGTTAAAATATACCTCCTGATTAGATACAGTAAGAAGTGTACATATTTTCTTTGCGGTATTCTAGCTAAAAATATCTAACTTGAATCTAGTAATAAGCAAAAATCATAAATCCAGAATGTGGGGTATTCTACAAGACAACTTGCTCACTCTTCAGAAAGTCAACATCATAAAAAATAAAACATTTGTTTTTAGGAGTGCTATTCTAGATTACAAAACTCAGAGATTTAACAACCCAATGCAATACATTAACTGTGGTTGAATCTTGGGTTAAAAAAATATTTAACATGAACTATTCATGAGAATTAAAGAAATTTGAATATAATTGGTATTAGACAACATTATAAAATTATTAATTTTCTTAGTTGTGTTTATGGGATTATGGATGTATGAAAAATTGTCATTTTTAGGAGATACATGCAGAAGAATTTAGGAATGGAGATTACGAGGTATACAACTTTCAAATGAGGTATACAACTTTTACCAATGTCAAGATTTACCAATTGGTAAATCTAGAAGGGTATTTGGGTACACAGTGAATGATTTTTCAACTTTTCTGCAGGTTTGAAATTAAACAGTAAAAAGGACAGCTGAATTAAAAAATATATATTTATTCCAACAGAGAGAAGGGAGGAAAAAGGAAAGAAGGGAAGCAAGAAAGAAGAGAGAATATGCCTACAGAGTGCTTTATTATGCTTCATCTCTATTTTTTATTTATATAAATTTATGGGGTACATGTATAATTTTGTACCCAATAAAGTTTGCAGAGTCAGGACTTTTAGAGTATCCATGACCCAAATGACATTCATTTTACCCATTAAGTAATTTCTTATTTTGCACCTCTAACTCATTCTGTCCCACTTCTGAGTTTCCATTGTCCACCATTTCACTCTCTACATCCATGTGTACACACTTTTTAGCTCCCACTCATGAGTGAGAACATGCAATATTTGACTTTCTGTATGCTTCACCTGTCTTAAATCTTCCAAGACCCTTGAGCTGAATGGCACATTTTCACTGTCTCTATTCCAGAAATATAAAGACAAACAGACCCCAAGTAATGCAGCCTGGAAGGAGAAGAGCCGTAACTCAAAATAAAAGGTACACCACTCCAATATCCTTAAATATCTAACCTGACAGTTACAGGTAGTAAAACTTTTTTCATCTCCCCTCTAATTTCCTCTCCCCTCTAAGTTCTTTTACTTATCAGAAACAGAAACAAAGGTCAAAACTTAATAGCTGAATAGAAATGGAAAAGTCATGAAATCATAAGACTTATATAACGTAATCATCACACATATGTATTTAACAAATCTCTAAACAGCAGGTACATAGATTTTTTTTTTTTTTTGAGTCCACAGTATGATATTGATAAGTCAAATACCCTGAGGTAAGTAGTGCTTCCATGGTGTGTGATAATAGCCTCCTAGACGTTTCCCTGAAGACTTGGAAAAATTTACCACTGACATTCATCTCCTTTTGTAACTATGAATCCAGAGAGTCTAGTTTGAGAAAATTAATACAATTTGGAATGGATTCCTTTTCATTTTTTGTGAGTGTTATGAAAGACAGTGCTTAGGCCGGGCGCAGTGGTTCATGCCTGTAATCCCAGTACTTTGGGAGGCCAAGGCAGCTGGATCACCTGAGGTCAGGAGTTTAAGACCAAGGCAGCTGGATCACCTGAGGTCAGGAGTTTAAGACCAGCCTGGCCAATGTGGTAAAACCTTATCTCTACTAAAAATACAAAAATCAGCCAAGTGTGGTGGCAGGTGCCTGTAATCCCAGCTACTTGGGAGGCTGAAGCAGGAGAATCGCTTGAACCAGGAGGTGGAGGTTGCAGTGAGCGGAGATCAGCCATTGCATTCCAGCCTGGGAAACAGAGCAAGACCCTGTCTCAACAAACAAAAAACAGAAAAAGAGAAAGAGAGAGAAGGAGAGAGAGAGAGAGAAAGAGAGAAAAAGAGAGAGAAAGAGAGAGAGAGAGAGGAGGAGAAGGAAGAAACAGGAAGGAAAAAGGAAAAGGAAGGAAGGAAATTCTCTGCTATAGGATGGAAAGGTCTGAGCATTGAACATGGACTTGAGAGGCCTGGGTATAAGTCATCATATCTATGTGACCCTAAGACATTGCTGTCCTTTTCTGGGCAGTAAGAGAGGAGGTTGAAGATGTTAATCTCTGGTTCTCTTCAGTGTCAACATCCTGTGCATCTGAAACCCCAAGATATCCCTTTGTCTTGTCTTTGATATTTGCCAACTCAGAATTCATCTGGAATATTGGTCTGACCTGGTTTATATTTCTGTTGTATATTTAAATAAATCACCCATTAATATCACTTATTTTAGATAAGTTTCATAAAATCACACCTGAGAGACTTTTTTTTTTTTTTTTTTTTTTTTTTTAGCTGAAGTTGATTCAGAGTCCACTAGATGGCAATCTTGCCCATTTTTTTTCTAGGACCTGTAAGGTTTGAAACCGTCTTGCCAACATTTTCAGAATACGTGCTGCGTGCTCAACAGCAGGTCTCGGCCCCTCCTTTTATGGACTTCGCAATGCAATAACCTCTCTGAGAACTCAGTGTCATCCAATTAATTTTTAAAATCAATAATCAGTACTTATACAAATTCTTTTTATAGCCAAGATACAGCACTATCACAATTAAACATTCAAACAAAAATTACCATTGAGGAAGAAGAAAAGCAGTAGGGAAACACAAGTGCTTCTAACACTTCTTATACCTGTCTACTACTTTAATTTCCATTCTCAATGACTTGCTGCTGAACTCTGAAGAGAACTACAAACTTTTTCCCCTTAAAGTCCTCATATAGCTACAAGACAGAGACTAGGGCCTCACTTAACTTGGGAAGAGAAGTTAGGTTAAAAGCCCTCTAGCACCTAAAAGAAAGGGAACACATTTTAATCTGCCACTGACAGTGAGACCTTGGGCAAGTTGAATCTCTTTGAACCACAGCATTCTTCTCAGTAAAATGGGGATAAAATAACCTAACTTACAGGGGATGTGTGAGGAGTAAATAAGTAAAGCTCTGAGAACAGTGTCTGAAAATAAGTGTTCAATAAACAGTTACTACTGCTGTTGGTACCACTACTATTACTAACGTTTCTTAACAGAGTATTTAAGGCTTGCTGTTGATTATATTGTTGCCATTAATGATTATTGGTCTAATAACTATTTAAGTAGTGCTACAATAATTCTTTTATATCAACTATTCAAGCCTCACAACACTACAAGATAAATATTATATACGCCTAAGAATAAATGAGGCTTGAAAAAGTAACTTGACCTAGTCACGCAGCTTTAGATAGCAGGGTTGGAATTCTCATATAGGCTCACTGACCATAGAGACAGGACTTTATAGAATACAACTAAATTACAGGCTGTAACCCTATGATGAGAAGAGGACAAAGTGTGACCTCTATTCTACAGTCTCAGAGTTTCAGCTGCTTGACAAACTAACACAGTATTAAGAGCATGCTTAGTACCAGAAATCCAGTCCCTTTTTAGCCCCACAGCTATTATCTTATACCAGCATTGTGCCCAGTGCGCATCAAACCGTTTGACTAAGAAACACTTTTGCCAAACAGTATCCTGCAGGCTCAGTGTCCTATGAAATACACTTGTGAAACAATTCTGTATGCTGATACTTTTCTTAAAACAGTATTTGGTCATTGGCTGGAAGCGGTGGCTCACGCCTGTAATCCCAGCACTTTGGGAGGCCGAGGCAGGCAGATCACTCGAGGTCAAGAGTTCAAGACCAGCCTGGTCAACATGGTGAAACCTTGTCTTTACTAAAAATACAAAAATTAGCTGAGCGTGATGGTGGGCACCTGTAATCCCAGCTACTTTGGAGGCTGAGGCAGGAGAATCGCTTGAACCTGGAGACGGAGGTTGTAGTGAGCCCAGCTTACGCTACTGTACTCCCAGCCTAGGTAACAGAGCAAGACTCCATCTCAAAAAAAAAAAAAAAATCAAAAAACAAACAAACAAAAAACCCACAATGCGTGGTCAAGTAACTGGTACTTCAACCAAACACAGAGTTCTGGGGTGGTTATAGCTGTCACTGAAAGGCCCTGGATGACATTAGCATGAATAGAAACAGGATGGTGATTTCATTATACCCAGCCTCTTTGAATGCAGCTTAGGAAGTAAGACAGAAAGCAATATCAAGAACATTGATGAAAAATAAATCTCAGGAGGCCAAAGCCAGTGAAAATGGTGTACTGGAATGAGAGTAGACAATCGGTATTTACTATACTAAAATTTGTTTCAAAGGTACAGGATCACTGAATCACAAATACTAAGATCAGGAAATATGTTCAATTTATTCTGTTCTTGGAGAGATGTGTTCTTCTCAAACTAGGCCAGAAAGATGCCATAGTCAACATTTCCTTAACAATGCAAAAAATAAGATTTTCCAAATTAGGTGAATATCAAACAGCTTTCATAGTACAACTTTTACAACCAGCAAGTGCAGTTAGATCTAACAAATTCTCTTGTTTAGAATTTTAAATATTTTATGAAGATAGAAAATATGTCACAGTTCCTTTGCTGTGCACTTACCGCTATATATGTACTCCTCTCATTCACCCCTCTTATCTTTTCCACTCCTTTCTACCCTTTGTGTCATCTTAATGTAAATTATGGTGGCATGCCCTCTAGTCTTCGTTGTATGTCATATTCAGGAATGAGTGATCAGAAGCAATTACAAGTGACTGCAATCCTTACTGGACTTCCTCAAAAACATTATACAAGGAACTTCAATTCAGTCCATGGAAACATTACTTAAAATCTTCTTTCTGTCTTTACACTTACCATGTTTTTTTATTTTTTTTATTTTTTTTTTTTTTGAAACGGAGTCTCGCTCTGGCGCCCAGGCTGGAGTGCAGTGGCCGGATCTCAGCTCACTGCAAGCTCCGCCTCCCGGGTTCCCGCCATTCTCCTGTCTCAGCCTCCCGAGTAGCTGGGACTACAGGCGCCTGCCAGGTCGCCCGGCTAGTTTTTTTTTTTTGTATTTTTAGTAGAGACGGGGTTTCACCATGTTAGCCAGGATGGTCTCGATCTCCTGACCTCGTGATCCGCCCGTCTCGGCCTCCCAAAGTGCTGGGATTACAGGCTTGAGCCACCGCGCCCGGCCCTTACCATGTTTTTTTAATCTCATGCATTCTCCAAAGCCTCTTTTCTGCCCCATTACTTGCAACCTCCCTAAAACTCTTGCGAAAATTGAGCTCTCTCATGTCTCTTTATTTTCTGTCCCCTGTCCTTGTGTAGCAAGACGAACCACAGACAAAATCCCTCAGACACAGCGTTAAAGAAGGAAAGGGTATATTCGGCCGGGAGCATTGACAAGACTCACGTCTCAAAAACTGAGCTCCCTGAGTGAGCAATTCCTGTCCCTTTTAAGGGCTCACAACTCTAAGGGGGTCCGTGTGAGAAGGTCATGGTCGATTGAGCAAGCCCAGGACAGGAATTTTCACAATGCTTTTCCATACCATGTCTGAAATCTACAGATAACATAACTGGTTTAGGTCAGGGTTCTATCTTTAACCATGCCCAGGGTGCGGCGACTGTGGATTTCATTTCTGCCTTTTAGTTTTTACTTCTTTCTTTGGAAGCAGAAATTGGGCATAAGACAATATGAGGGGTGGCCTCCTCCCTTACTTGCATTCCCAATATATTCATTTCTTCTAGGCCTGGTGGGTTTTCTCCTCTCCAATATAATCTTTTCCTCTCCTGCTTCTCATGACATACCCACTTCCTTTCCCAAAATGATAACTGGGAGTGGAAGAAAAGGCCAGACACTGAGCTACCAAATTTGACACTGAACTTACAAAGTTCTTTTGTAAGAAGATAGATTGTTTAGTATCTTTTCTTCTTTTTCTTTTTTTTAAAAACAGAGTCTCGCTCTGTCACCCAGGCTGGAGTGCAGTGGTACAATCACAGCTCACTGCAATCTTTGCCTCCTGGGTTCAAGGGATTCTCGTGCCTCAGCCTCCAGAGTAGCTGGGATTAGAAGCGTGCACCACCACACCCAGCTAATTTTTTTTTAGTAGTGATGAGGTTTTGCCACATTGGCCAGGCTGGTCTTGAACTCCTGGCCTCAAGCAATCAGCCTGCCTCAGGCTCCCAAAGTGCTGGGATTACAGATGTGAGCTGTTGTGCCCGGCAGTATCTTTTTTTCTATTGTTAAAATATTAGGTAACAAAAAAGGGATTGGGATCCCAGTGGACTTGGTTTAGTATCCCTTATGTCTCTTCAAACTGAAACAGTTAACATCAATCTGAAAAATGCTCCTTCTTTCCATCTTCAAATTGAGTTTGCTTCTTCATTTATTATTCCTCTTACCTTTCTCATTCTTATCCTCTGTCCTACTGTCATTCATCCTGGCCTTTTAATCTCTCTACAAGCCTCCTGCTGTTCTTCCTTTGTTCTGCCTGTTCCTCAGACTTGGTGGTGGTTCCCAAAGGTATAGCTTGGAAATGTTCAAGGCCCTGAGAAATAGACTGATGGCCTTTTTTAAAGATGTAAAACGAAGGGAGAAAGAAAGAATGGATTATTTGGTAAATAAAGCTAATATGGCATTCACATAGAGAAACATGGCTCACATATTCATTGTTTTCAGAGTACGGCAAAATCTTTGAACAACAAAGGAATGTTTTTTCAATACTTAACGCTTTTTGCTAAGAAGTGTATCCCTTGAGATTTGAAGCAAATGGGATTACAAGATACAGTCTCAGTATCAATATTTCTTCCATCCCACCCTGGGCAGTTGCCTAGTAACATCTAAGTGAGTATATCAGCTCTATTCTAAATCTAATTGGTCTCTTCCCCAACTTCACAGTTTCATAATTCTTCTTTAGGGAGAGTCAGACCTTAGGTCAGTGGCCATTCTGATCCAGTTATTAATTGTCTTCAAAAGATGATAGAAAATCCGCACAGAATATAAGACAGCAAGTCATGATCAACTCAGGGAGATAAAGGGTGGACTGAAGCAGTACTGCCAAACTATCACTTAAACAGAGTTGGCAACTTTATCCAAAGCAAGTACTCTTTCAGGATTTACACAAAAACAGCTTTACATTAGCCAGCTTGATTAAAGAAAGTAAATGAACAATTATTCTGACCTCATATTTTATTAATGGGAAAACTGAGTGCCTTAGTTTGTTTTCTGTTGCTATAACAAAGTATTACAGACTGGGTAATTTATAAAGCAAAGAAATTTAATTATCTCATGGAGGCCGGAGAATCCAAGTCCAGATGGTGCTGGCATCTTGTGAGGGCCTTCTTGCTGTGTCATAACATGGCAGAAGACCTAACATGGCCTGAGGGCAAGAGCATGAGAGCCAAAGAGAACTTGCTTTTGTAACAAAGCTGCTCACAAGATAATAAACCCACTCCTGAGATAGAAACATTAATTTGTTCATGAGAGCAGAGGGATTAAGTTTCCAACACATGAACTTTTGGGAGACACATTTAAACCATAGCACAGAGGTTCCAACAGGAAAAAGTATGTGTCCAATATCACATAAAATAAAGGTAGTGATGGCAGAACATGATGGTGTCTTACTGTGGTTCTCTTTCTATCATATCAGTTTGTTCAAAATCATGTCCCTCAGGCTACCAGTGAGTGTTCTGTTCAAAGTCTTTTTGACTGCTGGACTGCTCAGAATTTTCAATATGCTACTGTGTACTGTGCATCTCTGAGGGGACATCTATTGGGTCTGTTTTCCACACTTATTTGGCCAGAGAACAACATTCTGGACCAGCAATTCATGAAATCTACTTTTGAACTAGGTAAATAACATGTGTCCCATTTTGATGGACTTGACCAAATCTAGCAGCCATTTTGACCTTTTGTCATACCAGCAAGAGTTTTTATGGTTTCAACTGCTCTATGATATCTGGTTGCTGAAGCAGTGGTAAGTACGGTACCCGTATGACATAGTTTCTACATCTCCACTGTAACTTCCTTCCTCCAAGTCACCATCTTCTCTTTATTCACTTTTTTTTCTATATTCTAACTGGTATTCTTAATTCTGCTTTTATTCTTTAAGACATGTTCTCTACTCAATCATCAAGGGGAGACTGAAGCAGGAAGATTGCTTGAGGCCAGGAGTTTGAAACAAGCCTGGCCAATATAAAACCCTGCCTCTACAAAAAAATTAAAAAGTTAGCCAGGTATGGTGGCATACATCTATAGTCCTAGCTTCTTGGGAGGCTGAGGCAGGGAGGATCACTTGAGCCCAGGAGTTTTAGGCTGCATTGAGGATTGATCATGCCACTACATTCCAGCCTGGGTGACAGAGGGGAACTTGTGGTTGGCATTGGTCAACAGAATGAGCCCAGTTCTTCTCCACAACAGCGCCTGATCCCACATCACACAACCAATGCTTCAAAAGTGAATGAATTGGGCTACAAAGTTTTGTCTCATCTGCCGTATTCACCTGACCTCTCACCAACCAACCATCACTTCTTCAAGAATCTCGGCAACTTTTTGCAGGGAAAACACTTCTACATCCTGCTGGTTGTGGAAGCGTTTTCCCTGCAAAACGTTGCCGAGATTCTGAGAGTTCCTGGAATCCCAAAGCATGGATTTTTATGTTACAGGAACAAATAAACGTTTCTCACTGGAAAAAATGTAATGATTGTAATGGTTCCTACTTTGATTAATAAACCAGGTTTGAACCTGGTTTTAATGATTTTAAACTCATGGTCTGAAACAGCAATTACTTTTGCACCGACCTAAGAGGTATAAAACGATTATGTAAGAAAGGCTAAGTGGGATTTTGGTAAAGTTCAAAATACTTTTCTTCTCAAGAGTAACAGTCGTTGGTTATTTTAGTAATATCTCATTTCAATAAAGACCAAAAATATTAGCTTATAAACAAAAGACTAAGAAAGGCATAGTTGACAGAGCACCTCACTGCAATTAAGGAGATATAGTTCTACATCAGCATAACCCACTCGCTTTAGGTGATCTTTGGCAAGTGACTTCTTTGCTCTGAGCCTCAATTTTTTTTTTTTTTTTTTGAAAAATATAAGACTGGACTAAATTTTGAAAAAAAATTTTTTGAGAAATGTAAGACTGGACTAAAATGATGTTAGAGTTTCTCACAGCATTTGCACCCTGATTGCTGAAGTCAGAGGTTTATGACATGAACAGGCTTGATTACAAAATCCAATCTTCCCAAGCTTTCAGTGACCCATTCTACTTTTTTGAAAGAACATTCCAATTTTATCACACTCACAACACAAACTAAGAAATTCCAAGATTAAATGGTGAGGTGATAACCATATAATAGATAATTTTCAATTCCAGAAATTCCTGAGCACCTGGAACCGGGCACTGCTCTGTCCTGATAGAGGTTTCATTAGTCTAGTTGATGAGATAGACAGTAAATAAGATACATAAGTAAAATATGTACTAGAATAAATAATGTTAGATACTGAAGGTGTAAAATAGAGCACAAAAACGGGAGGCTGAGGCAGGAGAATGGCATGAGCTCTCCGGGAGGCGGAGCTTGCAGTGAGCCGAGACTGTGCCGCTGCACTCCAGCCGGGGTGACAGAGAGAAACTCCGTCTAGAAAAAAATAAAATAGAGCACAAAAAGGGAATAAAAAATATTCTTAGGTTAAATCTTAGAATTAGGTAAGATGGACAAGGAAGACTTCACTGAGATGGTGATGGCAGAATAAAAGGTCTGAAAGAACTGAAGAAGTGACCCATGCAGATGTCTGAAGAACATTGCAGACAGAGGAAACCCCAGTACAAATGCCTTGAGACAGGAACTCACCTCGTATGTTCAATCAACAGACAGCTTGCCATTATTCTGACTACAGCAGAATGAGCATGAGCAAGAGTAACAGGATATGAGCTTGTTGAAGTAACGGGGGGGCCTGTGATCATGATGACATTGACTTTTATTCTGAGTGAGGTACAGAGCTATGGGAAGATTTCAAATAGAGACTGTATTTTCATAGAATCAGTTTGTCTGCCCTAATACCAATTATGTGTGTGTATGTCTCTGTGTGTGGGTGTGTGTGTATGTGTGTGTCTTTAGGGGGATGCCAAGGATGAAGGGAGCCCAGTTAGAAGGTTGTTGTAATAATTCCAGAAAAAGGTAATGGAGACATTGATTAAAGTGTTTGCAGGAGAAAAAGTGAAAAAATGGCCCAGCTCTGGGTATATTTCCAAGAAAGACGTGAGGATCTGCTGAGAAATCTGATGTGGGGGTAGAAAGAGTTAAAGAAGCTTATCTTTAGTGAATACTCACACATTTCCAGTTAGCTAGTGTAGGGATGTTCATGCTTGACCAGTGTTATGATCAAACATTCCCCTCCATTCTAAGCAATTACGTTGCTTAATCAGAGTTGTGAGATCCTGAAGCTGGACAGAACCACAAAATATGACCTGGGCTCCTTAGTGGATTATCAATGGAAGTGACAACTTTCCAGGAAATTTCAAATCCTATTCTATGCTTCTAACATGCTATGAACTTCAGCTTCCTTACCTTTGGGTCAGAGCGTCTTCGCAAGTCAGTCTTGCCTGCCTTATGTTTATAGTCATTAATTCAACAAACTGAAGCATTACAGGTTTAGCTCCTTGAGGGCAAAGCTAATACTTTTCTATTTCAGAAAATAGATATACATCTCTTCTCTGCACAAGAGTGTGAAGTAACCAATAACTGAGTTTTGTTTTCTGTACAGAAACCATGAATAAAAAAATAATATATCCAACCCCTTCTGACCCAATACTATTAACACAACTATGCTTCCTAGAAAAAAATATATGGATACTACAAAAAAGCACACTTACACATAACCCAGAATAACAGCTCCCAAATCTGATGGGTCATGTGAATCACCCTGGGATTCTGCTAAGGATATCAATCTCTGTACCCCTCAACCTGGTAAATCAAAATCTCTGGCAGCAGAACCTAAGCACATATATTTCTGATACATTTCTCTGATTCTGATACTCCTTCAGGTTTAGGAGCCAGTAGCTGAGCAGCTCTATGTTTGTGGATCACTGCTAATTGCACTGGTCTAGTGAGAGCAATGGCCTGTATTATTCTCACAATCACCCACTTGCTGGTGTTTTGCTCAAGAAGGTACCCTAATACTGGTCATAGAGCCCCTGGCTGTTCCATTGAATCCATCTGGTCTGGAATCACATTCAAGTGGAAGTACATTTGGTCTCTGTGCTCAGCGGTAAACTATAGCAGGTTCAACAGAGTTTAAGAGGATCCTCCTAACTTCTTGCTAAATAGACATGTGTGATCCTATTGAAGTGATGGAAATGCTCAAAAACTGATTTCTGATATAAATTTACCACCAGGTAAATTCACTAAAAAAGAAATTATTGAATTGTGTGAATGGTGTAAATGGTGTGTGAATTAAAATAGGTAAATTATATGATATGTAAAATATGGCTCAGTAACGTTTAAAAAATGACCCTCATCTCCTGCAGCTAGAGGGTAGACAGCTAAAAATTTGGCACAGGCATTAATTTTAGAAGAGGCAGAACTTCAGAGAAGACTGAATTCTTATTTAGACACGTCTTTTATACCAAAGTGAGGCCCCTGATAAGAAAAGATGTCTCCTACTTGTGATGAGGTTATTTGCATATGTGTTCTTGGATATGTTGAACAATAAGAATGCCAAGATAATCCTGAATCCTTTAGGATTACACAAGTGGCCCATTTTCCCTTCCTTGATGGCTGTGAAGAAACCCTAAGTGCAGTAGGTCCCTTAAAATGCAATGCTGGCTTTTCTCAGGATCTATCCTAACCTCCCTTCTAGGCACCAGACCAGTAACTAACGTAACATCTCATCATGACCCAACTGGAAACGTTATGGATGTGCTAAAAGAGAAGACGGAGTCTCAGCCAGTAGAACCATAAATGTTGTTTACATGTCCCGGAACCTAGAGCATCTTTGTGCTAGATAAAGGTGGAGAGGAATGGATTATTAAAGTTAGGTAAGAGGATTGTTGATATGGGACAGTATTCTCAGGCAAGATTTAACACACTGAAAAGACTCTGGGAGAGGGTTCTAATATTTTGCCAAGGTGATATTTGGAAACTTGGAAAGAGACATAGCCAGCCTTAAAAATAGGGATAGCCAAATTGCCCTGGCAAACTGTGGAGAACAAAATCAACAGGCACAGAGAAGTGGGTATACTAGGATGTTTCTACTATATACTGGAAAACCTACTAGCTGATTAAGTTCAGAAGGGCTCAGAGGACATTTCATTTTACTAAAGAATTAAGAAATGCAGTACTCACAGCACTGCTCCAATGAGATCAGTGGCCAGTATTATTCTCACGATCACCCACTTGCTTGTGTTTGGAGGGGAGGGGACCACTATCATTCATAGTTCATCAGTGGTGGCATCTGAGGCTTACACTGACAATAGGAAATGCTGTTGCAAAACTGGGTTTTCTAACACCAATGGGAGATAGATTACCATACTGACACCAGGTGGCAGCACTTCAACATCAAAAACAGTGGACGTAATTACCATAATCAGCAGCAAGGTTAGACTGGCAGCTACAGGGGTGAGCCATACTCTGACCTGCAGGATTCTATGGTGTTGGTTTATAAAACATGATGTTCCTAGGGGCAATACAGTTGGTTGCTTCAATGGATAATTATGATCCCTGTCCAGTTTCCAGGCCTGAGCATTCTCACACCTAGAACCTATTGACTGAAGAAGTAGGCAAGTCTCCCATGAGGAAAAGACACTGCAACATCAGAAGTATATACAGCAGAGATTTCAACCAGCTCTTCCCCAGAAATACCTATCACCATATTCTTGGGTGACAAAATACCATGGGAAAGAGACTATTCAATTCATTTGAGGGCTGTTGGAGACAGGGTCTGGGTTAATACTGATATTAATTACTGATATCCAAAGAAGTGAAGCAGTATTATGTCCTACCTATTAGACTGAGGGATTAAGTAAACAATAAATGGAGTTCTAGATCAGGTTTCTTAGGTCTCTCCCATGACCACCAGTTGGTCTGTAGATCCAGGCCAACTGGTGGTCATGTCCCTAGATCCCAAGTGTTTTATTAGAAAGGACACAATTAGCAGTTGGCAGAACCTTCACATTGTTTTCTCAACCTGTAGGATGAGAGCTACCATAATAGGAAAGATTAGGCTATAGCCATAAAAACTACTCCCATGTATAGCTAACATGATAAATCAAAAACAGCATTGCACACAGGTGGCATAACAGATTAGCATCACTCTCAAAGACATAAAGGTATAATCTTGGCACTATTGGGGGCCAAGATGGGAGGACTGCTTGATCTCAGGAGTTTGAGGTCAACCTGGGCAACATAGTGAGACCTCACCTCTACAAAAATATAAAAATTTAACCAGGCATGGTGGTTCATACCTGTAGTTCCAGTTACTCAGGAGGCTGAGGTAGGAGAACTGCTAGAACCTGGGAGATCGAGGCTGCAGTGAGCTGTGATTATGCCACTGCACTCCAGCCTGGGTAACAGGGTGAGACCCTGTCTCTCCCTAACCCAAAAAAGACATAAAGGATGTAGGAATGATAGTCTCCATCATAATCTTATATAATCAGTCCCATCCCTGCAAAAAAAAAAAAAAAAAAAAGAAAGAAGGAAAGAAAGAAAGAAAGAAAGAAAGAAAGAAAGAAAGAAAGAAAGAAAGAAAGAAAGAAAGAAAGAAAGAAAGAAAGAAAGAAAGAAAGAAAGAAAATGGACCACGGCAAAACAATAATGGGTTAAACAATACATTTCTCAAGCAGAGGTCTCCACTGGGTCTTCTGTGCTGAATGTGATATTTTTACTAAAACAGGTGAGCACAGCCTTGGGTCTGTGGTGTGTGGTGAATGAATTATTTCCCCTACTCATTAGGAGAGCTTCTCCTAATACTGGAGCATCTCTTGATACTCCTGTGCCTAATTCTAACCCTAAATGGGAAAGTTGCTCAAGCATAGCCTGATAAAGCATGTAACCAGAGCTTCAGACATATTAGAGATGAGGATCAGCCTAAGGCAAGCCACCCAGACCTGAGAAGTGCTAGCTGAGAGGGAAAGGAGTCTAGGATCAGCGGCAGAGAAAGGAGTTAAGTATGTTTCAGCCCAGGACTAACTACTGCAGCAGGTGCTGTAGTTCATCCCACTAATCCTTCTCTTAAAAATTTCCCAGGACTTGGCTGGGTGCGGTGACTCATGCCTGTAATCCCAGCGCTTTGGGAGGCCGAGGTGGGAAGATCACTTGAGGCCAGCAGTTCGAGACCAGCCTGGCCAACATGGTGAAACCTCATCTCTACTAAAAATATAAAAATTAGCTGGGCATGGTGGCAGGTGCCTGTAATCCCAGATACCTGGGAGGCTGAAACAGAAGAATCACTTGAACCTGAGAGGCAGAGGTTGCAGTCAGCCAATATTGCACCACTGCACTCCAGCCTGGCAACAGAGTGAGACTCCATCTAAAAAAAGAAAAGAAAAAAAATTCCCCACGATTCTTGAACCCAGAATTCTGGAGAACCCATAACTGGATAAAATGAATGTCATATGAGAAGCAAGTGGTTCTGAGCAATGTTTGGGGTAGACTATAGAAGACACTGCAACACCCTATCCAGCTCAGCCTGGGTGTGCTCTGGGCTGGCATACCCAGACACCAGCCTCTATGAGGCACTGGCTGATTGCTCACTCTGTGCCTCTCCTCTGGAGAACTATCCCAGCTGACAAGAGTGGCCTCCTCCAGAAAGTTGTGTATGTAACACCTTCTGGAGGTAGCCGACAGCCAATGGCTGACTCATACATGGTACGAAGGGCTGACCCCTTTGCCTCAAAATGTGAGGACTCTGCAGGACCACTCCCTGGGCAGTTTATGCTCTGGAATTCCCCACATCCTCACAGATCAGGTCAAGATTAGGCTTCATGTGGGACCACATTCTTCTCCCCTCTTTCCCCTTGGTGCTTCACTCTCTTTCACAAGTTTACACCTGAATCCTGGTCTGAGGCTCTGTTTCTATGAAACTTGCCCTAAGACACATGGTGTAAATAGAACATAGATCTTTTGGGCCCCCAAAGTAGGCCAGGACCAGGCAGTTCCAGTGTGATATATAGAGCAGCCCCCAAGTCAGAGACCCAGGCTCCTCTTTCTTCCCTTCAACCTTAACTCATGGTTGCTGCCATCAAGTTTGCCATCACACCCACATTCCACATAACAGAAAGTCAGGGTGAGATAGTAGCCGAAGTATACACCTCATCATGCTTAGTCTTGCTTAGAAGCTTTCACAGAGGCACTATTTGATGACTTTGTTCATATCTAGTGGCCGCAGCCCCCATCTGCAAGAGAAACCGGGAAAGGCAAGCTTTCGGCTAGGCACATAGGCACTGCCTATTAACAGCCTGTTACAAAGGAAGATGGGAGAGCAGACATACTAGCAGCCTCTGCTACGGGCCCTACAGTCCCTGCTGCTATGGCAATGGGGCCTGACACAAAGATTGAAACCTCCTAAGACAGTAGCCTTTTATAGATCACCTCACCAGAGTCACAATTTATCAGGAAGTATGGTGAGAAGAGTATATTTACCTAGTAGAAGTAAAGAAACAATAATGTGTGGAACCAGATGTGGCTCAGGGGCAGTCTGGGACCTATTCATGGGTTCACGTATCTACTTCTAGACTCTAGGGGTAGGGATAGGTAAGTACCTTTTGATCCCAAATTCTTCCTATGAAAACCACTTTTTCTCACCCTCAAGGCATATGCTTTGTTCTCTAAGTAGAATTTGCTGCATAAAGCCTTAATAAAAATGCCCAGGGCTCAGCAGAGCTTACATTTTATTTATTGTACAACTTTTAAATGCTCCGGATTCATCCTCAGTACAACCAATTATCATATCAATGAAATCACAGAATTACCAGAACAGTTTCACTGTCCAAAGTCAACTCAATAAGGAAAATAATTGTATCAAATTTCTGCTTAACATAAAAAAGTTAACCCCAAACTGGTTTTCCCCCAAAGATCCATTAAACCTCGGGGACAAAAAAAATAACTGAAGAGCTTTAATATATAATAACATTTTTCTGAATAACTTTATTACTATTTCTTGAATTTGAGAATCTTCTATCCTGTAATTCTACCTCTCCAGGTCCTAATAATGTGGCCATTCCAAACAGATCACTTCAGGAATAATCACACCAGCCATAACTACATAATACAGCCATTCAGTACACGAGTAAAATTACTTTTTTAAATGAATCACAGGCCAGGCATGGTGGCTCACACCTGTAATCCCCACACTTTGGGAGGCTGAGGCGGGTGGATCATGAGGTCAGGAGATCGAGACCATCCTGGCTAACATGGTGAAACCCCGTCTCTACTAAAAATACAAAAAATTAGCTGCATGTGGTGGTGGGCACCTGTAATCCCAGGTACTCGGGAGGCTGAGGCAGGAGAATGTAGGATACCCGAGAGGCAGAGGTTGCAGTAAGCCGAGATCGCGCCACTGCACTCCAGCCTGGGCGACAGAGCGAGACTCCATCTCAAAAAAAAAAAAAAAAAAAAAAAAAAAAAAAAAAAAGAATCACACTATCTTTGTGAAATAGAAAAAAAATGAATACAATTAATATTGTTTTTAGAATTGAAGACAAAGTTGTAAGTCATGTGCTAGAAGTCAGATAAAACAAAGAACTGAAACTTCCTGGTTTCTGTTTCCAGGCCCTGATCAATATTTCCCTGACTTTTGCTTTTTATTTACACCTTACTCTATGTGGCAGAATCCGCAACTATCCTCTAGTATCCATGTTTTCTTTCATCCTTTCAGTATAGAATCTCCTGAGGTTTTTTAAAATTCATTTTTGGTTTTTAAATAGAGACAGGGTCTTGCTCTGTCACCCCCGCTGGGATGCAGCAGTACAATTATAGCTCACTACAGGCCTGAAACTCCTGGGAGCAAGTGGTCCTCCCAAAGTGCTGGGATCATAGGAATGAGCCATCAGGTCTGGCCCACTCTCCTGAGTTTTCACCAGGAACATGGCTGCCCAGGTAAAGGTGGCATTTCCCATCCCAGGCACCTGAACAAATTTGGAAGTGATATGCAAAACTTCCAGTTATATTCTTTTTTTTTTTTTTTTTTTTTTTTTTTGAGACAGAGTCTCGCTATTCTTAAAGATGGAGCTTCTTTCCACTGATGCTCTGACTGCTGGCTGACAAATGAGGATAATAGCAACCCTGGAAGTCTTGTGCTAAGGATCACAGAGCAATGCTGCTAGCCTAGACCACTCACCTCTGAACTTGAATGTGTAACAGAAGAATTTTATATTATCTAAGCCACCATACTGAATAATTTCTTTCTCCTCTTAATAATACATTTCACCCAATCTCAGACATCAGTCAAAACAGAAGCCTTACTCTAAGGCTCATTTAAAGTGAAAGGAGTTCAGAGGGACCCAAAGGCAAGGTAACTAGAAATTATGTCCCAGGGTGGGGCAGGGTAGGGGAGAGAACCATTTGAAAGAAATTAGAATATGTATATAACTTGAGGAAGGAAAAAGAAAAAGGGATGCCAGAGGAATTCTTTTAATATTCTTTAAGGATCACTGTGTGTGAAAAGAGTTACACTTGTGCTCGTATAGAACAAGGAAATAAAATAAGATTAATTTTCAGAAGCTCAATAGAAACAAATTTCAGTCCCTTTAAAGGAAGAGCTTTCTCATAATCGCAACAACCCACAGATATTCAGGAATGTCCCGGGTAGTAATGAGTTTCCTGTCCCTGGAGGGTAATAATGAGTTCCCTAACACTGGAAGTATGCAAGCAAAATTTTATGTGAGAGAGGGTGGAGCACAGGTTATGTGCTCAGACAGAACAAGTCCTAATTCTTTCTGTGCCCAGTTATCAATTGTTGTTTCCTAACATATATCAGCCAAGTCATTTGTAAAATGGGGTTAATTTTAATATTTGTGTGATAGAGTTATAAATAACAAAAGATAAACTGCATATGAAAAACTTCCAAAGGAGATGCTAGATGATGTTATTTGTTGGGGATATTTAAGTGGGGTTTAATCATTAGCTAGGGAAGGAGGAAAGAATGGCACAATAAACGGTCCTGAGATTCTGATTCTGAAATATAAATTTCCCTATCAGCAATTTATAACCATGATACTTAATGAAAACATCTAGCTAACGAAGTAAGCAAATTGTTCCTCCCACGGTGGGAGAGAATTAAATTGAGTGGCCCTCTACTCACTCTCCACCTAGGAGTCCACACCCATAGGAATGCTCAGAGTATTTCAGCCTCCTTGTTGGATGAGAGAATTATAACTTCTGGACACCCCCAGAAGTTCTGCCATGCCTGTTTTCCTATTTATACTTGTATTGAGACAGCCAGGTGTAAAGGGGTACCCGGAGAAATTCCGACCAGCCTGCACACTGGGAGATCGCAGTGGAGCCACGGAAATTCACGCCCTTTGCAGGCGATAGGAGCCTGGCCTCCCCTGTTCCAGGGTGGGAACCTGGAATTCAATCTGCGAGGCAGGAAGCCTAGTAGCAGGACTTGCTTTGCTGAGAGTCCCTGTTTCCTTTTATTCCTTTTCATCCAATAAACCCTGCCCTTCTCACCCAAGTGTCTGCAAGCCTAATCTTTCATGGCTGTGTGACAAGAACCCAGCCTTTAACTGAACCAAGGAGAAAGTCCTACAACAATATTTGGTCCAAACTTTGGAGAATGCAAGGGGTTCTGAAAGGCAAAAGGTGTCTGTCACAGGAAATACTCACACCTGGGAGTCGAGAGGCAAGTTTGAGTCTAATGGCTGACACTGACTCCCGGATCTTGAACAAGTTCCTACCTCCTTAGAATTGTTATCCAAACCTGAAATACAATAGGGTTAGGAAAGATCATGTAGGGACCCTTGCAGGTTCAGATCCTGTTGTTTAAATTCAAAGGAGTAGGATAACACACTCTTGAAAGCCTGGATCACACCTTCGAGTTCAAAAGCTACCGAAGCCCCAGGGTAAAAGATCTAGGACAATATCCTTGTGAACCCAGAATGTACAACATTGCCATCTGACAAAAACAAGTTTTATGAACAGATAGAAATAATCTCTTCTCATTAGAGCAACAGAGCTGAAAATATGAATATCCAGGCTTTTAAATTTCCAAAGAATTACATCCTGGTGTGTGGGCAGGGGGTTCATATAGAACAAAGAGATGCCAGTTCAGAGATGACCTCTCTTAGGTATTATGAATGATGGCTAAGACTATGGTGTGGCATCTGGAGTAAGTCAAACCTGTGTTTAAATCCATGTCCTGATACATGCATTTTAGGTAACTCTAAAGAAGTCATATTTCAGGCCTCAACTTTCTTCCCTGAAGAATGGCCACCTTATTTGTTTTTTTGTCTTTAAGTGAATTAAATAAGGTCATAAATGTAAAACTCTTAGTACTTTGCCTGGCAATTTGCCCACTGGATTCTTATCTATTTGAGGGTAGGGACTACGATAGTATTCCTAGAATGTCACCCTTACATGATACATAGTAAGTGCTCAGGAAGCTTTCAAATATCTGACACCACACTGCCCCAAAGGTCTACTGAGTTGCCCTGAGCAATGAAAACTTCTCTCTTCTTTAATTACCTGATACCTGTTTGGTCCAGTAGATCAAGAAGAGAGACAGTATTACTGTTCTTATATCCATTTTTTCCTCTACATCTGCCTTTATGTCATCTACTATATTTACTGTATATGCATGGCACTTGGGCCCCACTATATGGTGCAAATTGATATCACTATGCTTTGTCATATTCAAAGTTTCCTGCCTTATGATCCTGTAATTTTTAGATTTTGATTTTTGAGTGTTATGTATATTCTTCATTTTGTTTAGACACTGATGGAATTCAGCACAAATAGTATCAGTCAGATACGGCAGTAAAACTTATAAGCAACTTGAAGTCTCATTAGAATTATAACATAGGCTCTCACTGCACTACCACCCCAAATTGAGTGCTAAGGAAACTCTCAGTTTGTAGATACATTTTCTACCAGGTCAATCATTTATGAGAATTGTGCTATTTCACAGAGCTGGAATTTTACATAAGCCAGTTGAGACACACTTCTATCAAGACAATTATGACCATAATACCAAAAGACCACTTTTTCAATAATCAACAACATCATCATTATAATTAGTCAACAAAAAGGGACACTTGCAAACTAGTGAGCTTTTATAGCCAGGATATTATTAAATATGAATCCCAAAAGGACAAGTACATAGAAGAATGAACAATGTGTTCTATTAAAAACAGTAATTTGTTGACAAATTCTGCACATAATGATGTATAATTATGAAAACCAATTTTGCTTTGCTATTAGAAAAATCGTATTTGCAAAAGTTTAGGATTTTTTTTTCATCTTTGCAAATATTGAAAAACAGTTTTCTTTATCCAAATAGAAGTGTTTAAATATAAATTACTTTTAATTTCTATAAAATTGTACTTGTACTTTATATCAAGATGTCACTTGGTGAAAATATAGAAATCCTTTCTTATCATCTAGACCTGTCCTGCTCAGTGTGGTAGCCATTAGTCACATGTGGCTACTGGGTACTTGACAAGTGGCTACCAGAACTGAGGAATTAAGTTTTTATATTTTAACTGAGTTAATTTTAAATTTTAAAACTGAAGCAATATATTTTTCAATTAAACATAATTACATTATTTTATTAGTACATTTCTCTTTAACTATTAAACATTTACTGTCTGAATTGAGTTTTGCCGAAAGTGAAACGTATGCACGAAATTTCAAAGATTAAATATTAAAAATAATGGAAAATATCTTCATGTTATAATGATTACTTGTTGAAACAGTAACATTTGGGTATGTTCAGTTAAATAAAATGTATTTTTTTCTATGTATTTTCACTGATTTTTAATATGGCTACTAGTAAATTTTAAGTTATGTATGTGGTTCATATTGTATCTGGACTTAACATCATTGATCTTTCCACCTAGAAAAATCTGCTTATCCATGATCTACTTACTATAATGGCAGTGAAGCTTTTATCAAATTTATTCATCCACAGACAAGATTTATAAACACTAGACAAAACAGCAAAATACAGAAAAAACAACTATTTTTTTGAAGGCCTGAAGAAAAATTGAAAGCAGGATGAAATTGAAAGTTGGCCTTTGAAAGAAGGGCACTGCTGTGGATAAGATTCAGGTGTAGTAAGCTTTGCACCTGTGGACATTCCCTAATCTGCAGGAAAATGAATGGAAAGAATTCAGGAAGAAAGTCAAAGGCATAGGAACGGAAGTAAGACCATAGAGTTTAGAGGTGCCAAAATAGCTAGAAAGTGAAGGGGAAAATTTAGAAAAGGAGGAAGCCCCTAAATCTACACATGAATACCTGTCAAATCCTTAGCCAAACTGTAAATACAAATTCAGGGGACTCCAAGGTTCAGACTGTAAAACATTATCTGTGAGGCTAGAGGAACTGAGCAGAGATCTCAGATTGCATCCACTGCAAGAGAGACAATTGCTGTTTAGGTGGACTGCCTATCAGAAAACAAACAAACAAACACCCTTTAGAAGAAAACTGAATCACAGTCTCTACCATGTTTCCTTTAGAACATGTAGTATAGAATAAACTAGTAGACTCACAAAGGAACATGTAGTCCACAGTCAAGACAAAAAACAGTCAATAGGTACTGAATTTGAAATGTTCAAGATGTTGGAATTTGCAAACAAGGACTCAAAAGGGTATATTAAATCAATGGTTCAAAAAGTAAAGGCAAACATGTCATAATGAATAAAGAAGGCAGGGAAACTAGGCAGTTAAACAAAAGAAAAAAATGAAAATTCCACAGCCAAAGAATAAAATATCATGAAAATTTATTTGAAAAGGCTTTACAAGAGTACTGGATTCAAGGGGAAGAAAAAAGATCAGTGAATGTAGCGATAGATTATCTTCTGTAGATTAGTACCTAAAGGTAGATTGGATCTTAGTAGAAATTATCCAATCTGGAGAACAGAGAGAATAAAGACTGAAAAATAAATCAGAAACTCAGAGACTTATGGGATAATAGTAAGTGTTCTAAAATGTATGCAACAGACCCCAGGCTGTAGTACTTGAGAAAACATGAGAACATTCCTAAAAGAAATGTGACAAGCATCAATGCCATGAAGACACACAGTACAAGGAGGTCAAGGATTTTGATATGCTAGCTTCATTCTGACAGGAAGCAGAGCAGGCTATGGTGGGCCGACCAAGCAGATTTTCTGGAAAAGTCTCTGCAAAACTGCAAAGAAGATTGTGATGAGGCTTAAATGTGTTGAGCCGAACTGCAGATCTAAGAGAATGCTGACTATTAAGAAATGCAAGAATTTTAAAGTAGTGAGAGATGAGAGAAAAAGCCAAATGATCCAGTTCTAAACTTCATCTTTTGTTTTATTATGAAGACAATACAATATTGAGTTCACTTCAGAGAATGTGTGTGCATGTGTGTGGAATGGAAATCCCAGAGTAAGGAAGAGATAAAACAAGGTGGGAAAAAATTGAAAAAGAAAAAAAGCAGCCAAATATTCCCCAAACTTGGGGGAAAAAAAACAAACTAGCAGATCCAATGAGCTGAGCAAATCCCAATCAGGATAATTACAAAGAAAATCATACCTAGGGGTATTGTAGTCTCACTTCTAAAAACCAAAGATAAACCGACTATTCTTAAAGCAGCCAGTGAAAAAAGATAAAGGACATACTACCAGCAATATGAATGATGGCTAATTTCTTATCAAAAACAAAGGAGGCTAGAAGACAAAAGAACAACAATTTTTGCCCAGAAATCTACGTCCAGTGAAAATCAGCTTCAAGATAAGGGTAAAATGAAGATATTTTCAGATAAGTAGAAACTGCTTGAATTTGTTGCCAGCAGATTTCAAGAACTACTATAGAACATTATTCAAATTCAAGAACTAATATAGAACATTATTCAAATTAAGGAAAATGATAACAGATTGAAACTCAGGACTCCAGAAACTAGTATAGAACACCAAAAGTGATATGCATGGGTAAATAATAAGCATCTCTTTTTTTCCCTTATTTAAAAGACAAAACTACTTAAGAAATTGTAATATTTTAACACCGTAAGTAGAGTTGTAAGTAATAGGTATAATATAAATATCAATAGCCTCAAGGATGGATAGTTAAATGGAACTATGATGTTGCACATTTCTAGTATTTTACATTAATGGGTAAAGTGTGAACCCTAAGTAGACCATGATAGGTTAAAATGCATGTTATAATCTCTAGGGTAACCACCAAAAATATAAAGATGTATAGTTAAAAAGCCAATAAAATTGTCCTCTAAAAAATGTTTGAGCAACCTAAGGAAAGAAAGAAAAAAGACACAGGGAAACCCTAAACAAATTCATGAGTGCTCAAATGTCTCATAAAATGGTATAGTATTGCATATAACCTACAAACATCCTCCCGTACATGGCTTAACAATGGGGATATGTTCTGAGAAATGCATACTTAGGTGATTTCATCATTGTATGTGTACTTACACAAACCTAGATGGTTTCACCTACTGCACTTAAGCATAGCCTATTTCTCCTAGGCTATAAACTGTACAGCATGTTACTGTTTGAAATACTGTGGGCAAACGTATCACAATAAGTATTTGTGTATCTTAACATATCTAAACAAAGTTATAGTACAAATATGGTATTATAATCTTAAGAGACCGCCATTGTATATATGGTCAGCTGTTTATTGAAATGTCATTTTGCGGTACATGACATTAAATTACCTCTAGATTACTAACAAGTCTGTAGCAAATACAATGTAAATGCTATGTAAATAGTTTATTTGCATTTTTATTTGTATTTTATTGTTGTATTTTTTGTGTTTTTCCTTAATCTTTTTAATCTTGAGTGGTTGAATCCACAGTTGTAAAGCCCATGGATAAGGAGGGCTGACTATATATGCTGTCTAAAAAATGATACCATTTGAATTAAAGACAAAGATAACAAATATGGTTTGGATCTGTGTCCCTGCACAAATCTCATGTTGAAATGTAATCCCAAGTGCTGGAGGCGGAGCCTCACGGGAGGTGACTGGATCACGGGGGCAGTTTTTCATGAATAGTTTAGCACCATTCCCCTAGTCCTGTTCTTGTGATATTGAGTGAGTGATTGTGAGATCTGGTTGTTTAAAAGTATGTAACACCTCATCCCTCTCTCTTCCTCCTGCCCCAGCCATGTGAAGTGCTGGCTCCCCTTTCACCTTCTGTCATGATTGTAAGTTTCCTGAGGCCTCCCAGAAGCTAAACAGATGCTGCCATGCTTCCTGTACAGCCTGCAGAACCATGAGCAAATTAAAACTTTTTTATATATAAATTACCCAGTCTCATGTATATCTTTATAGCAATCCAAGGACAAACTAATAACCTAAAAATAAAAGGATAAAAAATGAAAACCCTAATACATCATGAAAACATTGAATATCAAAAAGGTGGAGTGAAGATACTGATATCAGATAAAATAGAATTTAAGGCAAAGAGTACTACAGGAGAAAATAAAGAATATTTAATAACGATAAAACTTTTAGGTTTTCAAGAATACAACAATTAAAAATTTATGTGCCTATTAAGAGAGATTCAAAAAACACCAAGCAAAATTGAAAGACCTAAAGGGAGAAATAGATGGATCCACAATATTCATTATCAATTTTAACATTCCTTTTTGTGTTATCTTCAGAGCAACTAGACCCAAAAAAAAAAAAAAAATCCACAAAGCAAGACTCAGAACACAGAAAATGTGAGCATTATAAACCTTCTTGACTTAGATAACATTTATAGAGCGCTACACCTGGCAACTGTAGAATACATGTTCAAGTCCATGTACAATATTTTTTTAAAAAATCATATGTGGGGCCATAAATTTTAATTATGAAACAGTTTCCAAAGATTGCTATGTTAGAGAATGTATTCTCTGACCACAATGAAATTAGAAATAAAAGATATGTGTAAAAGCTCTATATACTTGAAAATCAAAAAGTATACATAGGAAAATTTATATGTAGATCAAAGTTGTTAAACAGGGAACTTAAGTATGTCAAATAGAATGATAGTGAAATTTGTTAAATGTATTTCCACCTAAGAAGCTAGAAATGTACGAGCAAATGAAACCTAATGGAAGTAGAAGGGAAATGCTAAAGTGCAGAAGTACATGAAATCGAGAAAGAGTACAATAATAATAAAGGCCAAAGCAAGTTCTTTGAAAAGATTAATAAAAGTGATCAACCCCTAATAATAATGATCATTAAAAAAAAAAAAGAAAGCACAATTACCAACTTCAGGAATGAAAGAGAGTACATCACTACAAACCCTAAAAAAATGTTAAATGAAAAAAATCAAACTGCAAAGAGAAGGTACAGTAGGGTGCCATAATGTAAGAAAGAAAAGATTTATACATATATTTTCATTTTCACAAAAATAAATATAGAAATGACAAACCAGAAATGAACAAGACTGGTTACCTATATTGTAGGAATAGGTGGAAAGGATGTGAAAACAGGAAAGGATAGAAGGCTGGCAGAAGGTAGAGGAATGACTCTTTTCAGTACAGATTTTGTATAGTTCTGACTTTCAGAACCATACTAATGCTTACCATACTTTGCAAATATAAAAGTCAACAAGGATGAGGGGAAAAATAAGAATAGAATAAAAAGAGAATTGAACATAACTAATTCAGATAAATAATCATACTAAAGAGGGATAAGGAATCATTTCATGTAACTTTTGAATACATTAGTTTCACTCTATACCCTCAAGTATTAAAAGGAAATAGTCAACAAATGTTAAACTCTAGGTAATGGGTGTGTTTTTCACAGTTTTATGGGTTAGCAATACTAAAATTATTTTGTATATTCTAGGAAGGAGGAAATAATACCTTTTAGATAATGCGATTTCTCAATGTCAGAAAAAAGATTTACAAATATACAAATAGAAAGGTTAGAATTAACCCTGTGGAATTGGACTGGAAGTGAAAGCATCAGCATCAACTTATGGTTCTAGATATGGATGCGTGTAGGCAGGTGTGTGTATATTCATACACATACCTATATTTCTTACCTTAGTCTACTTAGGGGGCCTACAAGCAATGACACTCAGTAGCAAAGAGAACACGTCCAGATCATGATTTTAAAATACCAACCCCAACTAAAGTACCCCAGTTTTCCCAGAGGAAAGGCTAACTCCAGCGTTGGGTCAAAGTACAACGTGCACCTGGAACATGCCAGAGGTAAGGAAGTGCTCAAAACTGATTAGGACGTGCCAACATGCAGAACCTAGTTGAAAGAGACCACATTCAGAACATTTGAGCAAAAACAATTAGTAACTATACAAATCGATTTAATCCAATAAAATAATCCATAAGACCATGCTCACATAAGTAAATAAATAAGGAAATTAATGAGAAGATACAAAAACTCATAATACAATGCAACTAAAATGTAGGGAGAGTGATGAGATGAAAAATTATTGTTTGTTAAATACCACAGCAATAACTATTTCAGGCTAGAATCATTGATCAGTGCCAAAACTAATAGATAAAAGTTTGATGAGAAACCAGATATTTTAATGTTTAAAAAATACTTATTAATCACACAAAAGACTATTAACTTTATGGTGAAGAAAATTTATAGACACTAATAAAACCAAGTGATCAAAGTTAGCGCCACCATGAATGGGTCCAATGGACATCATATGCCTACTGATTTATTGAAAAGAACGCATCATTTCTGTAATATTCTTCACAAAATATGTGTAACTCAAATCTGGTAAGAAACAATATATAATGAGAAAAATATTTTTAAAAAGATATAAATTGAGGGGCATCCTACAAAATGAACATTTTTCAAAATGTCAAGGTCACGAGAGACAATAAAGACTAGGGAACTACCTTTATACATCACTTCATGACAGCAGTATGTTCTGAATGGATGATTTCATCGTTGTGCAGACATCACAGAGTGTACCTACACAAACCTAGACAATAGGGCCCACTACACACCTACTAGGCTGAATGGTATAACCTATTCCCCAGGGCTACAAACCTGTATGTACGGTGTGTTACTGTACTGAATACTGTAGGCAATTGTAACACAGTGGCAAGCATTTATGTTTCTAAATGTAGAAAAGTACATTGAAACTGCAGTATTATAATCTTGTGGGACCAATGTTGTATGTGCTATCTATTATTGACCAAAACATTCTTATGTGGCACATGACTGTATTCTAGATTAAAGGAAATTAGAGAGATTTGACAACTAAATATGTGAACTTAAATTGGAACTTGAATCAGGGATTTTGTATTTATTTTACTATGAAGGATATTTAGTGAAACAATTGGTAAGATTTAAGTAAGGTCGTACTTTGGATGATAGTACTGTAACAATGTTACTTTCCCAATTTTGAAAATTACACTGTGGTTATGAAAGAGAACATCTTTGTTATTAGGAAATACATACAATTGTATTTAGAGATAAAGAGCTATTATATCTGCAATTTAGGACAGAGTATCGAGTCCAGAAAGCTATGTATTATATCCTATTATATTTTATAAATATCTGTGTATAAAAAAGAGAAAAGAAAGAACAAAGTAATTGGGCTAAAATGTTAACATTTGGGGAATCTGAGTGAATGTACACAGGTATTTTTTCCAAGTTCACAGGTCTGAAATTATTTAAAGATAAAAACTTAGAATAAGATAGTAAGGGAGGAAAAATGCCAACAAATTCAACAAAAAATGCAAAGGATAAAGTCTTTGAAAATTTGTCACTGATTAAAAACAAACAGAAGAAACAGAATCTGAAGAGCCCTTTGTCTAGTAGAGAAATCCAATTCATTATGAAAAGGCTTCTTCGAAGAAAATTCTAAGCTCAGATAGTGTAACTGGTGAATACTATGAAACATTTAAAGAAGAAAGAACAGCAGTCTTACACAAATTTGTAAAACAGAGAAGAGAATTCTTTCCAACGCATTTTATGAAGCCAGTATTCCTTGACACAAAAAGCTAACAAAAGAATTAAGAGGGTTCCAAACAACCATTCCTTATAAACATAGATGAAAATCTTTCACAAAACATTAGCAAATAGAAACCTTGTTTTTAGGAAATAGACACAAGTATTTAGGCATAAGTAGGCATAATGTCTGCAAATTACTCTCAAATGTAAAAGTGTATGTACACATCTGTATCTCTATATAAAGGGAGTGAATGATGAAGTAAATGGGCCAAAATGAAAACTGATGAATCTGAACAAAAGACATAATGAAGTTCCTTGTTCTTTTCTTGCAACTCTTACATAACCTGATGTTTTATCGATGTAAAAAGTTCTCAAAATATCTACTGTCACAGCTTAACAATGTAAGCATACATATAGCTTACCCATACATAAAGATTGCTTTGAGGATGTCGACTGCTACATAAACACAACCTAATTAAACTCTTAGCTTTTCTTCAATTGCTATAAAATTCTAACATTATTTCATAAGATATACTTATATCCTTTGTAGACTGTGTTTCATACCCCGTTTGTCTCCTTAGGATCAAATCTTGATTGAGAAAGAGCAGTTAAATGCAGTTATGTATTGACCAGCAGTTCCCATCACTCACTTGTTACTGTTCCACTTCTCCCTTCTAAATATTTCTAGTATTTGTCCCTGCTACCAGTCTTTATGGTCACAGTCAATGCTGCAGTCTTGAGACAATCCTACTGACTTGTTTAATCAACTCCTAATTGCAGCTCATCCAGCACAACTGTCAAACCATTCTTCACACAGCCAGAGAAATTATCTTTTATTCTACTAAACTGCAGTCCGCCTTGGATTAAAACCTAACAATAAATCAACATTACCTGCAGGAGAGAATCCATGACCCTTAGAATACTGAACAAGGATTCTGAGAGTTCAATTCCTGTTGCTACTTAAATAGGCAGAGTTCTAAGGTTACCTACATGCCTCATTTCCTTCTTCAACCTCCTCCCCTTGAATGGGGGCAGAGTCTGTAACTTTCTAACCACTCAATATGGCAAAGGTGATGAGATATCACTCCTGTTAGTATGTAATATTACGTGGCAAAGGTGAAGGCATTTCGCAGATATAATTAAGGTCTCAAAACAGTTGATTGTGAGTTAAATAAAAGGTATGCTACCCTGAGTGGGCTTAAATTAATCAGGCAGGAGCCTTTTAGAAACGGTCAATGACTTCATGTATAGGGACTTTTTTGTTCCTCTGAAGTGGTGATGCAAACTGCCTATAGAAAGGTCCATGTAATGAGGAACTGTGGAGGCCTCTAGGACCTGAGAACAGACATTGGCTGACAGCAAGAAAACGGGAACCTCAGTTTTACTAGCACAAGGAACTGAATTCTGCCAGCAGCCATATAAGCATGGAAGATGACGCCAAGCTTCACGTGAGGATACAGCCTGTCTGATGCTTGAATTCAGCCTTGTGAGAACCCAGAGAAGCCAGGCCTAGACTTCTGACCTACAAAATCTCAGATCATAAATGAATGTTGTTTTAAGCCACTAAGTTTCTGATAATTTGTTGCACATCAGAAAACTCAAACACCCACCAAACATCACCTGTCTTTTAATATGATGTGTGTAACTCTTAAACATGTCTCAAATTCTTTGCATATGCTTAAAATGATTTTTATTCTGCAGCTCCTAATGGAGGGGTAATTATTTCTTTGTCTTTGCTACTCAATTTTTTAAAAATCTACACATAATAATTATTGGCTTAAACATTTGTGTTTCCAACTAATTTCCTTGATGGTAAGGACAAGGGTCTCATCTTAAGATTTCCATATTAATTGGCTTACAGGAGATTTTCAATATGTCTTAGCTGAAACTGGTCTAACTGGCGAGAAAATTTTTTTTTTTTTTTTTTTTTTTTTTTTTTTTTTTTTTGAGATCGAGTCTTGCTGTGTCACCAGGCTGGAGTGCAGTGGCGCAATCTCAGCTCATTGCAACCTCCACCTCCTGGGTTCAAGCGATTCTCCTGCCTCAGACTCCCAAGTAGCTGGGACTACAGGTGTGCACCACCACATCCAGCTAATTTTTTTGTATTTTTAGTAGAAATGGGATTTCACCATGTTTGCCAGCATGGTCTCAATCTCTTGACTTCATGATCCGCCCACCTTGGCCTCCCAAAGTGCTGGGATTACAGGGGTGAGCCACCACGCCTGGCCTACCCTATATCTTTAAGTATGTTACTTTTTGTCATTTTCTTCTTACAAAAGAAATAAACAGATTATAGACTTTAAAAAATTTTATACCATAGAAAATCAACACACTAAAGAACATGTGCAAATTCACACAGGAATTTCTAAATCCAATAGAGTAAATAATAACCTTAATTCCTGCCCTATAATTATAAACGCTGCTACAATTTCTGTAACAGCCAATTTTTCTCAAAACAGAACAATGAAGTCTGCCAGCAAATTCACTAATTGCAGGATGAGAAAAAAAGAGTCTATGACTGCTGACATTTCACAAAAGCCTTATTAGTATGCCAGGATACTAGCAAAGCAACAAAATAAATGAGCTACACTCCTGAGGATCAAGAATTCCAGCACGCTTAAAGAGAAGAGATCCTCAAAAAAAAAAAAAAAAAAAAAAGGCATAGATTTGAGAAGTAGTATCTAGAACAACATAATATATATATGCCAATAAATTAATCCTCAGCTACTTTGCTTTCTGTTATATGGGGTAAAACTGCCCCTCATATTCTCACCCCTCACCAAGGTAGACCCATTACCAGGAAGAAATACTGGCAGTTAGGACTTAGTTAGATGCCACTGTTATGATCCCCCTATGTAAACAATAATTGTTTGGAAAAAAAAAAAATGTTATTTAGGGTAAACAAAAGAAACATTTTTAGTGAAAATTAAACTTTTTTTTTAAAAAGCATCTCTTTCATTGTTGATGGGATAATAAACTATAATGTTATGTGTGAGGAGGCAATTTGGCAATATTAAAATTGCATTAAAATCCTTTTTACGCAGCAGTTTCACTTCTAGAAATCTAGTCTACAGAGCTACTAACAAATCACAAAATTATTTTCATCCATAAGTAGCAACAGTGTGCTGGCCTTTGCACTGTCCAGGTAAAATTGGCTATGCATGAAAGGCTTGATCCAACAGCTCTACTCCAACCATGCTCTCCAATACTCTAGCTGCATAAAATAGCACAAATAGATCTGTAAAATTCCTATGGCTTTTAATGGTATCATCATCATTTTGAATCATCTCAGAAACAAGTAGGCCTGTACTTTTCATGAATATCTTAGTTATCTTAACTATTTTCTTCTCCCATTTTCTGTGGGAGTGTAACTGGCTAATATTATGGTACAAAGGGTTAGTGTCAGGGCCTTTTCTGTAGTTCACTCTACTGAGGAATATTACAGGCCACAGTTGTTTAAAATATATAGCAAGTATCATCAGAACTTACAAAACTTTGGGGAGATCATAGAAAGAACATACACATATGCTCCTGTGAAAGCAATTTAGTGACAAATCAACACAACAGTATGTTGCCTCACTCACCAGTATGTTATGTTAAAGGCAACATGCACTTTCACATAGTGAACGCACATTTTTCTCTTTAAATTGTTTCTACTGGATCACCCTGTTTTCTTCCAGTTGAGGATGCTTGCTTGTTCTTGATGCAAAAGGAAAACATCTTTGCTGCATCACTAGAACAGGATTATAGCTAAAACGCAGATTCTAAAGAGAAAATAAATAGCTGTATGATTTTAGGCACATTACTTAACCTGAGTTTCAATTTCATTATTGATAAAATGGGGATGATTGTGTTGTTTACCTCATAAGCTAATCCGAGGATTACATGGAGCCATGTGCCTGTAATAAGTGTGTTCCTAAAACCAGACATCTAACAGTGTACATATAATGCAAAGCTGAGGTGCCCTAGCAGATGGAAGAACATGAGAGCTTAGAGATTGAATAGTTAGGATATTTCAGTTGCAAAAAAAAAAAAAAAAAAAAAAAAAAAAAAAAAAAAAAAAAAAAAAAAAAACCACCACCAAAACAAACAAACAAAAAAAACCTAAAAATAAAATAAGTAAATAAACTAGGACATTAAAGAGACTGCAAGGTGGAGCATATGAAATGCTAGATAACTCGAAATACTTTCACTACAAGCATATAGAAATGCTACATAAAATATAACCTTGTAACACATGCATACCTAAGACAATAGAAGCATATCATAGGGCCTAACATGAAGAGGAAACAGACTCCTGTGTGATGAGGCTGTGGCTGTCCTAATGGTGGGGGCACTGTTAATCCTGGTAATTAAGAGGCTTGAGTTTTACTGCCCAAAGACAGAAGAGTGGTCTCTGGACCTAAGTGAAGCAAAAAGTTGGAATTAAGATGACTATATAAAGCTAAGATGCTTACAGTGCTTTCTCATCAGAAGGTGAAATAGAAAAAGAAAAAAAAAGTCACAAGAAAGCAATTAAAAATTGGTTTCTTAACCTGGGATAGGGATTGGGGCAAAGACACATTCTCCATGAAAAATTCTAACCATAAACTTATGCATCATATGGATTTGAGATTGAAACTTATACAAATAGTTTCTAATTTCTCAACTCAAGTTATCAGATGTCAACATGGTCCAAAGCTGCTGAGGATCTTGGAGTGCCCGTCGGAAGCCAATGAAAAAACACCCGAGAGAAAGAACATAGCACTAGTCCCAGCATGGTGACTCATGCCTGTAATCCCACACTTTGGGAGGCTCAGGCAGGAGGGTAACTTGAGCCCAGAAGTTTAAGACTAACCTGGGCAACATAGCAAAACCCCATCTCTATAAATTTTTTTTAAAAAATTAGCTGGGCATCATGATGAATGTCTGTAATCCCAGCTGATTGGGAGGCTGAGGCAGGAGGATTGCTTGAACCCAGGACTTGAAGGCTGCAGTGACCCATGATCACACCCCTGTACTCTAGCCTGGGTAGCAGAGTGAGATCTCGTCTCAAAAACAAAATGAAACACAAACCACGTAGCACCTTTGGCTGCGCAGGATTCAATCAGATACAATACCACTGAAATAAGCAAGCAATAAAAAATTACAAAACACAAAAGGAAATCCTCTAGTATGAGAATTAATAGACACAATAGGATAGTTAAAACCAAGAATTTCAGATAAAAGAAAATCTAAAAAGCAATATAAAAGTAAGCCCAGGACAATTTATTTATTTATTTATTTATTTTTCATTTGTTTATTATACTTTAAGTTCTAGGGTACATGTGCATAATGTGCAGGTTTGTTACATATGTATATTTGTGCCATGTTGGTGTGCTGCACCCATCAACTCGTCAGCACCCATCAATTCATCATTTATATCATGTATAACTCCCCAATGCAATCCCTCCCCCCTCCCCCCTCCCCATGATAGGCCCCAGTGTGTGATGTTCCCCTTCCCGAGTCCAAGTGATCTCATTGTTCAGTTCCCACCTATGAGTGAGAACATGCGGTGTTTGGTTTTCTCTTGTGATAGTTTGCTAAGAATGATGGTTTCCAGCTGCATCCATGTCCCTACAAAGGACGCAAACTCATCCTTTTTTATGGCTGCATAGCATTCCATGGTGTATATGTGCCACATTTTCTTAATCCAGTCTGTCACAGATAGACATTTGGGTTGATTCCAAGTTTAAAAATAAAGAGAACCATTTAAAACTAGAGATAAAGACTTCGAAAAAAATATTTAAAGTTACTAAAGGTATGCCTAGAGACAAATCACTGAAATTTACAATTCAACCATTTTGTAACTACCAGGTCATCAGAAGTTAGAAAAGATGGCAATAACAAGGGTTGCTAAGGATGTGGAGCAATGAGAACTCACCTCACACACTCCTGGCTAGGGGTGCGATTTGGAAAAACAGGCATCACCTAGTAAGTTGAAGGTGCCCATAACCTCTTATCCCCACACAATTCTGCTTCTGTGCATTTAGACAAATACCCTAGAGACTCTTGCCCTTGTGTAGTAAGAGCTGCACAATAATTTTTACAAAAGTATAATCATTCAGAACTGGCTTCAGCACTAAAGAAAAAAGGTATAATCAACAAGAAATTTTAAAGATTGTAGTATATTCACACAATGCAATACTGTATAACAAGGGGAAAAAATAAAGATACCAACACGGATGCATCTCAGGAATAGATACTTGTTTTATGTCTGATAAATGTTTTTCCCCCCCTCTGATAACCTTTCCTCTGTAGTATGGTTCTATTTTTATAAAAATCAAAAAAATTTTATAAGACTAGCCAGTATACTGCTTATATATCCATAACTACATAGCAATATTTTAAAATAAAAGAATGTTAAACTCATGAAGAGATAAAACTTGACATGGTTCCAAAATGAAAAAAAAAATGTATTTCAATAGAAAAATAAGTTTATTAGATAACTAGGTGGAATGTACTCCAATAAGTCTCATTTTCAATTTTTCCTGTCTCTGTTGCAATAGCTTCCTGCAGCTGATTTTTTTCGGTAGTTTCTACTTTCTCCCTCTGATATTTTGTGTTATACACAAAAGGCAAGCATGCTATATCACTACAACATCTATTTTTCTGCTCTATCAGTCAGGGTTCTCTGGAGAAAGAGCCAATATGAAATCAGATAAAGAGATTGACTTTGAGGTTTTGGGATTTTAAGGAATTGGCTCAACTTGATTGTGGAGCTGGCAAGCTCAAAGTTTGTAGGGCAGGCAAGCAAGTTGAAAATTCAACCAGAATTTCTATGCTTCAGTCTTGAGGGAGAATGCCTTCTCCAGGAAACCTCAGATGTTGCTCGAGACCATCAACTGATTGGATGAGGCCCACTCACGCCATACAGGGCAATCTGCTGTACTTAAAGCCAACTGATTGTACTACATTTGATCTTAGCCAAAATGCTGAGAAGCAATCCAGCTGACTGTAAATGTTACACTTACAAAATATCTTCACAGCAATGTCTACATTAGTGTTTCACCAAACAACTGGGAACATAACCTAGCCATGTTGACACATCAAATCAACCATGATATTTACCTCCCTACCTACCATTCTATATGTTTTCCATTTCCCAATATAGCATAAAAATGTCATATTTACACATAGATATCTTCCTCCTTCAATTTCTTTTGCTGACTTTATTGTATAAATGTTTTTTATTCAATCAGGTCTTTGTTAATGGATGTTTCAATTCTTTTGTTTTAAAAATAGCGCAAAAAGATCTTGCACATGTTTCATAATTGTTTCAGCATATTTTAGAAGTAGATTCATAGGTTTGGTATTATTGATAAAATTAATATGTATTTTTTTTGACACTGAGTTTCCCCTCTATGGCAGTTGGACATTTTAGCTCCATGTTCAGCAATGTAAGAGGCCTTTTTTTGGCATAACTTCTCTCCAAAAAGCAGTTATATTGTTAAACCTTTAGACTTCTTTCCCAATCTGATAAAAAAAAGAAGGAATCCTAGAGGAACAATAAAAGCTATCTGCATAGGAAATCTCTTCACCTCTCAGTAGTCCCAGCCCAAAGCCACCTTCTACTAAAGGAGGTCCAGGAGATTCAATCAGGTCTAGACTCCTCCATTGCAGGAGAGGCAGGAAACATGCTCTTGTAGGAGACTAACACAAGGCAGAGTTTTGCAGCCCTGGCAGGGGGAACAAGAACACTGATAAAGCCCCACTGTGAGGTTTAATGCACAGGGCCTGCCTAAGACAGAGGCTGGATTAGGAGAATTAAGAATACCTTCTGCCCACCAGGAGGGTTGAATCAAGTAACAAGCAACATCAGTTAACCCCATTCAATGCATGGGATTTTTCAAGGGATTGGTCAGGTTCCCTGGAACAACATGAACCTCCAAATAGAAATCAGGAGCTGATGGCAATGGTATAAATGTTTAATGGGGGACAACCACAAATGTGCAGTGTAGGCTGGATTCTTGAGGGAGCGTCTTCCAATGGAAGAAGAAAGCAAGTTTGAGATTTTCTTTTGAGGGTTACATTTTCACAAGAGAAGAAGGCTGCATCTGCATGGTGACCTGTATTTTCTGATATGACAGATCCTCCACTAGATGCCAGTGAAGGTTAGGGTGGAGCAGGGAGGCAGAATAGGTGGAGGCAGCCAGCTAGCAATTAGAGAGGTAAGGCCCACCCAGTTGATCTGGTGGAGGAGCAAAGACTTCTGAAAAGTGACACTCTTTGACTACTTCTCACAGCCTTGCTCTCAGAGTGCTTCAACTGTCCCAGTGCTCTAACATCTGACTGTCACTGCATGCTCAAGTTGTACATCATAGTTATGTGTCTTAAACTGAGAAGCAATACTAGATGAACTCTAGGACAGAATCTACTCTTCCGTTAGCATTTTAGTGCCTCTTCCATCATGGCTTAGAACTGTCATAAAGGGTCACCAGGCCCACAGTCAGTACACAGTGACAAACTCACCCTTCCTCAAATAGACTATCAAGCTTGGACACTGAGCCCAATAATAGATTGGACTTTGTGGATGCTTTTTACATGCCCTAGAGACACACAGGATACCCTGATTTTTGAGAAAGTAGGGAGGAGGAGGGTGTCCCAAAACTTGGCAGCTGGAAAGTGGGTTCTCAGAGTTTAATACAATTTACTATAAAGAAATGAATGTGTTTATTTTCTTATACTTAGATATATGGAACAAAATCCATACTCATTTTATATAAATGAGTTTCAACTGTGTATTACAGAATGTATCTAATAAACTATAAATCCTCATATTTTCCCAAATCATCTCTTCTAGAGAACATTATTTGAACAATTAAATACATATTGGATTTTTGACAGAAAGGTTGTAAGCAGAAATAAGGAAAAGTGTCTTTCATATATCATGACAATCACATTTCTGACCTGCCCAAGCAATTGTTCCACTTACAGACCTAGAGGGACTACATAATCTTTAAAGGTCCTGGAATAGAAATACTGACACCTTTGCAAATGTGTTTCAGTGCTACTGAATATGGCAGTTTTTTTGTGCAGAATGCTGAGGGTAGACTGAATTGATATAATCCTTTTTAGTAGACATTATTCCACCAATGTTTTCTATTTAAGAGGTCCACTGGAGACAGTGATAGTTACACCAGTGTAAAATGGGTTGGCAAGAGAGAAATTCAATTACACAACTGCCATGAGAAATGAATCTAAATGTTAATATTTCCCTATCCCAGACTCCTCTGGGTCTGGATTTGAAAGCGCTGTAGCAAACCAGAATGTTATCAAAGAGAATTGCTAGACCAATAGCACCCTGAGGAAATGTTGTAAGATCACTTTCATGATAAGATGGAATCCAATTAGAATCTGGCCACACAGGCAATGCCTTTAAAGTAAATCAACACATGACCTTTCCTAATGCCTATATTCAAACTTCAACACAAGGTGAGGAAGGTTTCAGTCTTGAGGCTGATAGCAACAAGTACCCCTCAACTACGTGTCTCTTTTTTTTTTTTTTTTTTTTTATTATTATACTTTAAGTTCTAGGGTACATGTGCATAACGTGCAGGTTTGTTACATATGTATACTTATGCCATGTTGGTGTGCTGCACCCATCAACTCGTCAGCACCCATCAATTCATCATTTATATCATGTATAACTCCCCAATGCAATCCCTCCCTCCTCCCCCCTCCCCCCTCCCCATGATAGACCCCAGTGTGTGATGTTCCCCTTCCCGAGTCCAAGTGATCTCATTGTTCAGTTCCCACCTATGAGTGAGAACATGCGGTGTTTGGTTTTCTCTTCTTGTGATAGTTTGCTAAGAATGATGGTTTCCAGCTGCATCCATGTCCCTACAAAGGACGCAAACTCATCCTTTTTTATGGCTGCATAGTATTCCATGGTGTATATGTGCCACATTTTCTTAATCCAGTCTGTCACTGATGGACATTTGGGTTGATTCCAAGTCTTTGCTATTGTGAATAGTGCCGCAATAAACATACGTGTACATGTGTCTTTGTAGTAGACTAATTTATAATCCTTTGGGTATATACCCAGTAGTGGGATGGCTGGGTCATATGGTACATCTAGTTCTAGATCCTTGAGGAATTGCCATACTGTTTTCCATAATGGTTGAACTAGTTTACAATCCCACCAACAGTGTAAAAGTGTTCCTATTTCTCCACATCCTCTCCAACACCTGTTGTTTCCTGACTTCTTAATGATTGCCATTCTAACTGGTGTGAGATGGTATCTCATTGTGGTTTTGATTTGCATTTCTCTGATGGCGAGTGATGATGAGCATTTTTTCATGTGTCTGTTGGCTGTATGAATATCTTCTTTTGAGAAATGTCTGTTCATATCCTTTCCCCACTTTTTGATGGGGTTGTTTGTTTTTTTCTCGTATATTTGTTTGAGTTCTTTGTAGATTCTGGATATTAGCCCTTTGTCAGATGAGTAGGTTGCAAAAATTTTCTCCCATTTTGTAGGTTGCCTGTTCACTCTGATGGTAGTTTCTACAGTAACCAAAACAGCATGGTACTGGTACCAAAACAGAGATATAGACCAATAGAACAGAACAGAGTCCTCAGAAATAATACCGCATATCTACAGCCATCTGATCTTTGACAAACCTGAGAGAAACAAGAAATGGGGAAAGGATTCCCTATTTAATAAATGGTGCTGGGAAAATTGGCTAGCCATAAGTAGAAAGCTGAAACTGGATCCTTTCCTTACCCCTTATACGAAGATTAATTCAAGATGGATTAGAGACTTAAATGTTAGACCTAATACCATAAAAACCCTAGAAGAAAATCTAGGTAGTACCATTCAGGACATAGGCATGGGCAAGGACTTCATGTCTAAAACACCAAAAGCAACGGCAGCAAAAGCCAAAATTGACAAATGGGATCTAATTAAACTAAAGAGCTTTTGCACAGCAAAAGAAACTACGTGTCTCTTAATGAGCAAATGTGTCCAACTACAGGCATTGATGGAGAACCAACAGCTTGCTTAACCCTGCAACAGTCATTAGAAGGTTCTCATAATCAACTACACAGGGTATTTATGGAACACTTTACCATTTACAAACCAGTTTCGCACACACACACAAACCCACAAAAAGCATTATATTTCCCTACTTCTAAAGACAGAGATTAGATTGTGGGTTGGGAGACTAAGAGCAGATGATGAATGTCCCTGAAACAACTAAATGTATGACTATAGTTTTAATTTTTTCACAACGAGCTAAATGCGTACTGTATTTCAGGAAATGTGTTGATTGCTTTACATGTTAAGTTTTATTTATTCAAAAATATATGTAAAGCAGATGCTTGGTACGGTGCTGGGGGGCACTGGAGATACAATAATTAGCTTTAAAAAAAGAAAAACAAGACTGATCCCTGGTCTCATGAAACCCATACTTTGGTTGAGAAAGACGGATTAATCAAATGAATCCTACTAACAAATGCACAAAATCATGGATGAGCACCCTTAAAAGAGTCTGGCTGTACTTAAGCACGTAAGAAAGGAAATTGACCTAGTAATAGATGTCAGGAAAGCTACCCTGAACAAGTGACACTTGAGTTGGGCTGCAAGAATATGCACATACATATTCTGACAACAGGATAAGAGAGGTATGACTGTTACTCCCCATTTCAATGTTAGGAAAATTGAAGCTTAGAAGTTAAGGAATCTTTCTAAGGTCTCAGAGCTGGTAAGAAGCTGCACTCAAATACCGCAGCCTCCAACTCCAAAGCTTTCACCTGCAACCACTTTATGATGCAAAAATGCCCATGCACTGTGTCAGTGTTTCTCAAAGGGTGGTCCCAGGATGAGCAGCATCAGCTTCACCTGGGACTTGTTAGAAATGCAAATTTCTAACAGTTCAGCTGAAAGTGAAACTCTGGGGTTGGTGCCTGGCAATCTATGTTTAAAAATCCTTTCAGAGGATTCTTGTGCACAGAATCCTGTTTGAGAATCATTACATTATGGTATTTCAAGGGAAAGGGGGTTTTCGGGGCTATAATCGTCAAGAAATTCTCATAAACGATTTGCTTCATGTTCTACCTGACTTCAATTGATGATCAGTTAATAAGAAACAAGACTTGCAAAAGCAATGGTTTACTTAAGATTGCTATATATGTTTGCTATAAGAAATGGTGTATTTGTTTACTTGAGACATAAAATGCTACAGAAAATTGCAATCACTCATTTTGGCTGCAGATTAACCCAATAGCCCTGTGATACTGAACTTACCCCTCTTTAAACTCACCAGACTCGTGTGGATGAAACCATCCTGAGTGGATTCTCTTCTCAGGCTGAGGGCACACAACTGATTCACCCCCACAGCTGTGGGAATGTCTTTAATTTGCCTACGTTAAACTCATAACATAATGCTGAGGCTCATTTCTCACAAACTCACTTTCTTCCATTCTCCTCAACTTTGCAGGTAGCAACAAGATTTAATTCTCTCAAATTTTGCTCATCATGGGCATTGTGGTTGCCTCCTTACTGCACGTTCTCTTTCCTTCAGCACATCTGAACCTCTCCCCTACCATCTATGAGCTCTGGAAGAAGCCTACCTCTTTGTATAACTCAGGTATAAGCTAATCAGCAACTCAGGGGTAAACTAATCAGCATGTTCTACATTTCTGATCAACCAGAACCAGACCAATCAGAAGTAAGGCATGATTTGCTGGAACTTTGAAGAAAACAACTTCCTTGTTCTTACAGTGAGCTCTTAAGGAGCCATCTTCTCTCCCTGTATATGCATTTAGGAAGCATGCGGCCCCAGGAATTGTTGGCAACCCTGTTTCAACTACAGAAAAAGCTGGTACTACATAGGGCTAAGGGGAAAATGAAGTGATGTAGACAGATCCTCGATGGTATTATTGAAATGTTGAATCCAACTAGTTCTAAAATTCACTTTATATCTAGACTTGCCAGTTACATGAGTCAATCAGTCTCCTTTATTGTTTACGTCAATTCGAACTAAGTTGTTTTCTTATTTGTAGCCCTAACACATCTGAAATGATACTGATCACTCCATTAAGGAGGGCAATTTGACAATGTTGAAAAGCCTTGAAAGTGTATGTACCTTCTGAGCCAGCAGTTTCTCTAAGAATTTATCCTAAGGAAATAGTTGAACAGCTATAAATATATGCACAAGCTGATTCATGATATTCTTTAGCACGATACTGACAATGATCTAAATTTCTAGTATGTGGCTAATTAAATTGGAATATAAAGATACTACTGAATACCATCCAGCCTTGGAAACTGATAAACAAGGCAGCTGTACATTTGTCAGTGAAAGCTGAATCAAATTAGTTGATTTGACCCTACCTCTAAAGGAGGAGTGTGGTAGGCTTTTTCCAGAGCTCATAGACGGCAGGGGAGTGGGGGGGGGCGGGGGGAACAGGCAATAATGGGCTTTATTCATCCATTTTTATTAAAAAAAAAAGTACAATAACGATGCTAATGCCTTTTTGAGCTTTAAGTGTCAAGAGCTCTGCAAACATTATTGCAGAGCTTCTCAGTCCTCCTGGCTGCATCACAGTGACCTAGATAAATCACTAGAAACCACAACAAAAATCAAACCACTGATCCTAGGCAGCACAATTACATCAGGCTCTCTGGGGAGGTGGGATGTGCATACTGGAATTTTTCAAAGATCTTGGATGATTCTAATGTGCAGTAAGGATTGAAAATCATGATAGTCTCTCTTTTATCCTCAGAACAATATTGTTAAGTGTTCTTTGTATCATCATCTTCCTTGTATGAACAAGTATCAACAAGGTTAAATAACTTGCTTCCTATAACACAGCAGAGCCTGACTCTATCCAGGGCTGTCTGACCTTAAAAACCCATGATCTTGACAATGATATCAAATTGTCTTTTAGTAAACTAGAGTGATTATGTAAGGAATCTGGGTGCAAAGGAAAAGGAAAAGACCAGAAGACTTCCAAAAACATAGTTGAGTCTCCAAGTGGTAGAATAGCAAATACTTTGTAGTTTATTTTTTTTTTTTTTACAAATATACATGCTGTTTTAACTGATCAATATGCCTTTGTGTTGTAAATATTTGCACTCATGTGTATGCTGTATATACACATTATGTCATGATTACTGCTGTGTCGCATCTCACTTCTTCAAAACCTCAGCTACACCTGTTGTGGCACATCCATTGTGCTGCCATCCAGAACACCACCCCATCTTCTCTGGGGATAATCATGCTATTGGATACTGGGCTTATTCAAGAAGTCCAGGCAGCTCACCCGCTCCCACTCCACTCAGCTCCAGATCCCTCCCTGCTTTAACAGAGCAATTCCATCTTCCATGCTATTTCTGAATATCAAACTGCCCATATTCCCAGTTTATCTTAAAACTCTAGCTCTGAGTTCAAAGGTAACATGTCAACATATTAGAAATAAGCATCAAAAATCACAGCCGCCCAAGGATATTGAAGCTTACAAATGAACTGAGGCTAACAAAAGAATCATATGTGAATCACAAGCTAGCTTAGAAGCTTAAAATATATCTATTTGAAATGTTAATATAGTCAAACAATTTACTCTGAAATCATTTAAAAATCAAGTGTTGTTTTACTGAACTTTCAAAAAGTTGATTTAGCAAAATTGTGTTTTAGGTGAATATAGTTTCAGACAATCCCCCCACTCCAATTTCATCCTGGTCTGCCGAGTAAATATAGAATGTGCTTTCTTAAGGAGATGAACACTCAGTTGAAACAGAGATGCACTATTTTCTGATAATGTAGTTTTCAGAATGCTTGTTTTGACTGTCAACACTAATCACATATATTGCCCTGAAAATTTTTCTCATCTGTATTACTCAAGAAGCCCATTGCTTATAAATACAGACCTGTGAATTTGGCACACAGGGTAGAAAAATTCACAGAGCAAAGCTTGCTACTAGAAAAAGAACTCCAGGACTCAGGCCCCAGACCCTCAATCCAGGACAGATGAATTAATTTTCTACAGCTGCTGCAACAAATTGCCATCGACTTAGTGACTTTAACACACACGTATTATCTCATAGTTCTGAAGGTCAGAAGTCTGACTGGAGTCTCACTAGGCTGGGTCTCTTTCTGGAAGCTCAAGGAAATAAACTTATTTCTTGCTTTTTGCAGCTTCTAGGAAATTCTGGCATTGCTTGGCTTGTGGCCCCTTCATCTTTAACCAAAGCCAGAGACATGGAGCTAAGTCCCTCCCATGCTGCAGTCTCTCTGGTTCTCTCTTCCATAATTACATCTCCCTCTGACCCTAGGTAGGAGTGGTTTTCTATAACACTTGGAAGAACTCATGTGATTAGGTTAAGCTCACTCAGAAAATCCAGGGTAATCTTCCCATCCCATTTCTTTTGCCATGCAAGGTGACATATTCACAACTTCTGAGAATTAGGATGTGGGCATTTTTGTGGGGAGGCATTAGTCTGCCTATCACAGTGAATGTCTGTATGATTTTCTGTCCTAGCACAGCTAAGAGATAGGACATTCTCGTTAACACCAACTTGCCAAGAAAATGACTCCCAGGCACAGAAATGCTCACCCAAAGAAGTCCATAAGAATGGGGGTAGAAGTGAGAAAGAAAAACCATTTTACAAAGCGATTTCTTTAATCACTGATGCAGTCTATTTTAGAAATAATATAAACCCTTAACAGTATAACTATACCAGATTTTTTTTTTTGCATATTCTCATATAATACTTCTATAAATTATATGCAAGGGACACGTTTTACTGTTATAGATACATAAGAAAGCAAGATTAGGAGTATTTCTATAGAAAAAAATGTATGAATTTTCATGTGGGAGCTTAGCAAACGAGAATTTACAGGTTGCACTTTCATATACTATTATTTCAGATCCTGTGGGAAATCTGAACTTTACTGGCAAGAAAATAAATGTCCTTAAATGGGTAAAAAATAATGAACTGGTAACTCAAATTCCTGAGGGCAAAAAAGTCAAACCTCTAAGTCAAATAGTCCTTTCCTTAGTAAGTTGCTCAAGGCAATGTCACAGCCCTAAATCAAGAGAGCCGGTAATGCCTAACCACAGGTGAAAACCTTTTATCTCACTCTGACATCATCTCTCTGCAGAGCCCTTCAACATAAAGACCCTTGGCCAGCATTGACCACCTTGACAGAGTGGTAGCATTTACCTTCAATGCCCTGAACTGTCCTTCCCTTTCTCTCCCTGCAAATATCCAATCCTTCCACTCTCTCTCCACACTTCTTTAAAAGCTTATAGAACATCCTGGGGTGCGGTGGCTCACGCCTGTAATCCCTGCACTTTAGAAGACTGAGGCGGGTGGATCACCTGAGGTCAGGAGTTCGAGACAAGCCTGGCCAACCTGGTGAAAAACTGTCTCTACTAAAAATATAAAAACTAGTTGGGCATAGTGGTGGGTGCCTGTAATCTCAGCTACTCTGGAGGCTGAGGCAGGAGAATTGCTTGAACCCAGGAGATGGAGGTTGCAGTGAGCCGAGCCGACAGTGCCACTGTACTCCAGCCTCGGTGACAGAGTGAGACTCTGTCTCAAGAAAACAAGACAAAACAAAAGCTTATAGAACATCCTTCAATCACAGAAAATTAGGCCATTTCCAGTCTTCTTCTCAGTTAAACACACGTTTAGAGAATGTGAGATTATTCTTTATACCATATTTTACATTAATGACATTTCTGGAAAACCAGAGGACATTTAACAAACATGCCCTGAAAATTTACTATATATCTAATACCCTACAGCAGTCATTCTTAATCTGAGTTATTTTAAATGTGTGTATATATAAACATTTATATAAACATGTATTTATATAGAGAGAGCAGGAGACCTGTGATTCCATCCCCTAGAGATTCAGATACAACTGCCTAGGATGTGGAATATGGCCTAGAATGACAATTTCATGGTTCCTCCATGCACCTCTTCCTTGTGAAATTGTTTTCTGGAGGAGAGGGCTGGGCCCCAGGAATAAGTCTATTGATAAACATTTCAGGTCGATCAGGTGGCAGTGGTAGTCAGAATACAGTTTGGGAATCAAAGTGACAGATGACAAAGACTGTTAGGGCAGCAGAGAAGGGATGGGTAAGAAGGTGTGCTCATTTGAGATAGAACATTTTGGGGTGGCTGCACAGGGTGAAAACAAAAACACAAACATATCATCTACACCCTTCAGAATAAGTGGAAAATTAACTTTTTCTCCCCAGGATAACAGTAAGTAAATGGCAGACCTGGAATCCAGACCTAGAGGTTCTAATGTCTATCCTGTTTCCGAAGTGTCTCTTCAATTTTCTTCATTTATAAATATGCCATGAAATCCTTAGAATGGGAAACATTTTACTGAGGTAAAGCAGCCTTAATGTTGACCATAAGCTTTCTGCCTCCTAAGGCAGAAATTCCAAAAGAAGATAAAGAACTGCACTCTTTGTCTGTATTGCATAAACATTGTATTGCAAGCCAGGCCCTCAACTAGCTGGTTTGTTCCTCATAGACCCTGTAGCTGAAACGTGGATGGCTCTCACTAGAAGTCAAGGAATGTGCAGACTCTGCACACACTACCTCTTCATGCACAGATAAACAAGAAACAGCTAAAAAGTTACCTAGTTAGGCCTTTTCATAAGTTTTGATTAAAACTGTACAAATGTTATTTTAAGGCATTTAGATCAAATTCTCATTTGCATGGTTTAGCCAAGTTTTACAGAATAAAAAAGAAAGGTTGATATCACTCTCTTCATTTAGTCTATTTAATCTTTATATGTATTCCTATGGCTAAATAGAACTACTCTAGTTTTAACTCCAGGGTGCTTTCAATATAGTGTACTCTCCCTAGCATTAGTTTTATTCCTGTGCACAATTTCTAAGGGGCAAACTGCTTGCTGCTTCTGGTATATCATAGATAAAAGGTCACAGCCTTTGCTACCATCTTCATCGGTAAGTATTAAGTTAAATTGTTAGTTTGCGCCATGCAGAAGACTTGTACAGAGTTTAGTTGGAAATGAAAGCTTCTCTGATTTTGGATCTTGATCTTTGTCAATAATCTTTCAGTCTTTTATGCTATTTCCTCTGTTCCTAAGCCAAAAGAAAGAAAAAAAACCCGAAGACAAAAAATTACAAAGCCATTGGGCTAGGGAGTGCCTGACCTACAAGTTAAATGTTTCTTGGATTAATTTAGTAGTTATTAAAGTGAAGTAGCTCTTCATTTCCCTTTGACTGTATCACTTACCGAGAATTTGTTCAGTTAAATAAATCTTTCCAGGGTTCAGGGAGCAGACATGTCCACAGTTATCTTCCCCAAAAATCTGTGTCTAGGTTCTTCAGGGACTTTATTGTTTTGCTCTTACTAGCGCAACACACAAAAATAATGTTATCTAATAATATAGGTGTGTAGCCTAAAAGTCAAACTGTACGACAACAGCACCAACACCAGTTGCCTTCTGTTTGACTATACCACATAATGAAATCCCACTCAAGATAGCAATGGCCTAGGTGACTTAATTCTCCAAACAAATGAATTCCTTGATCACTCATCAAAAGGTAGAGGGAAAAGGTATTTTAATGTGCTCCATCAAGTCAGGGTGAGGGAACTCAGGAAACATCTGAGCAAAGTTTTCTTGCTATTAAAGATGTAATTCCCACAGAAGAAACCTTTTTGGTCATACAGTCTGGACCATATTTATTAACCCCATTTCTAACATTACCCCTGCTCTCTGCCTGTCCTCCTCACCCACTTTTATTTTTTGAGATGAGGTCTCACTTTATTACCCAGGCTGGAGTGCAGTGGTGCAATCATGACTCACTGCAGCCTTGACCTCCCATGCTCAGGTGATTCACCCACCTCAGCCCCCTGAAATAGCTGGGGCTATAGGCACATGCCACCATGCCTGGCTTATTTTATTTTATTGGTAGAGACCAGGTTTTGCCATGTTGCCCAGGCTGGTCTCGAACTCCTGGACTCAAGTGATCCTCCCATCTCAGCCTCCCAAAGTGCTGGGAGTATAGGCACCATGGCTTATCATGGGCCATCACCCACTTTTTAAAACCGTTTCTGTGGAATATCTGACCATACATACATCTCTCTGGAAGGTGGTTTGCAGGTAACAAAGTTTCAAGTTTATGGAAGCAAATTTATCTTTGTACTTATTCATTTACAATCAAACCTCTCAGGTCAAAAAAGGAAGGCCCTTTCTTATCTCTCCTGCAAGAAGGAGTGAAAGAAGTATCTTCTGCTTTCCCCCTTTACTTCACAAGAATAGGGACAGAAGAGTCAGCCCCAGCTGTTGCTTATTTCTATAAGTCACTTGTGCCCATTTGCTAGTTAAAATGCAGTTCTTCTTGGAATACAGATACAGTGTTGTCTCTCCAACTTCTATATTGCGTCATGCAGATTTGCAAGAATATTTTCAATTGAGGATTCATAACGCATTCAGGTCACAGTCGTCACAATCTTTCCCCCAGCAACAGCTCGCTTTATAGTTTTCTTTTTTTTTTTTTTTTTTTTTTTTTTTTTTTTTTTTTTTTTTTGAGGCGGAGTCTCGCTCTGTCGCCCGGACTGGAGTGCAGTGGCCAGATCTCAGCTCACTGCAAGCTCCGCCTCCCGGGTTCACGCCATTCTCCTGCCTCAGCCTCCCGAGTAGCTGGGACTACAGGCGCCCACCACCTCGCCCGGCTAGTTTTTGTATTTTTAGTAGAGACGGGGTTTCACCGTGTTAGCCAGGATGGTCTCGATCTCCTGACCTCGTGATCCGCCTAATCTTCTCTGCAAGTGTATGAGTTGTTACCTCTTTAGTATTCATCTTTAAGATATTTCCTTCTCTTGTTGTGTCCTTCCTTTACAGACACTCTGTTTAAGCCTTGCCTATTGCTTTTTCATCCCTCTCAGCCTCTTGTCATTGAGAAACTACTGGCTCCAGTGCCAGGCCCCTCTTTCTCTTCCTCTCCCCCAGGTCTGTCTCAAATGTTTCATAAAATTTTGGTCCACAACCACCTCAGATTATGCTACAGAGATGGCCAGGCCTTCTGCCAACCCATAGCCCATTTGCTTCAAAAATTTTTGGTTCAAAAGTGAAAACTTTCTATAGAGTCAGTAAGAACTTAATTTGCTTCATACAGCCAAGCTGGATGAGTTGAACCTGAACTCGGGGTGCATTTTCACTCAAATCTCCGTTGGCATCAAGCTTATTGGCAATTTTGGCCTTTATCACAGTCAAAATAAATGAGCATCTTATAAATTCTAGGTCTTGCAATTTGTAGGGGAATTAGGTAAGAATCATCTCCATTCAGGAGAAATCAGAACAGTCACAGTTGGACCCAACATAAGATGACTTCTTGTTTTCTTATCACTTAGTTTCTACTCATAACTGAAAGGCAGCCATTTGAACTTACAGCATCCATGATACCCCCAGTTAATACCTTCCTCTTTCCCAGTCCTCTATGAATTGGAGGTTTAGTCTGATTTCAAGCTTCAGTGAAATGCACCATCTTCCTGCCAGTGAAATCTGGGAGCAATGCACCATGGTCTGCCTGAAAGACCTACAGTTACAGCTCCATCTCCAAAACTCGGCTAACAAACTTTCAGGCAGCTACCTCAAGGAAAGGAGGGCTCCATCAAAGACAAAATTAAGCCCTTGAATCATCCATGCGTGGCACTGTCTTCCCATTTTCCCAAAACTGACACCAGATATCACTAATCAAAACTTTAATATGTGTCAGCACAAGGCAAGATAATTTCAACTCCTCCAAGGTTCCTGGTTATTTAGCAGGAATGGAAGACTTGGCTGACACTGCTAAGACCTACAGCTTCCAGAAACCAATATAAATAAGTCCAGTAATGCTATACTGTAGATACCTGCTTCCTTGGGTCCAGGTTCATTGGTCCTGCCTGTGCCCCTAGAGTGGAGCTGACATGTTTCTATTTCAGGGAGGTCAGACTCAGACAATCCCTGAGTACTTCACTCTCTCAGCAAAATCCAAGAGAGGCCACTAGTTGCAGTAATCTCTGTGCTCATTAATAGCAGATGAACTTGTACTCTAGACCTGTTTGTGTCTGAAAGACACAGGCAATTAGAAAAATTTCTATAATTCTGTTCAGTTAACACTTCTCTCTGCAGATTCAGTCTGCACCTAGAGACCTTCAACACAATCCCTCATGCCTGCCAAAGGTGGTCGGGCTATCTTGGTGAGACCTCAGCATCAGAGAGCCCAGAACAAGGTGGATCATTGCTTACCCAAACACTAGGAGAGGACGCACCAGTCTCAGGCCAGGAGTTCTTGGTAGACACCTCAGAATGCATCTTCCCCATCTCGACCGTAAGGGGAGAAGGCATGCTGTGAGTTTCCTGGTCACTTACAGCAGGTGCGAGGAGAGCTGGGGATTGCTTCAGGGAAACACGATGCACCCAAATGGAATGATGGGATATTGTAGGGTGGGTTTTCAAAGACCAAATGTATATAAGAATTACCTGAGAGTAGTTGAAATGCAAATTTCCCAGCTTCCCTTATGTGGATTCTGTTCCATGATAAATGCTCTGGGTGTTCCTAGTGCATGTGAGCTGAATTGCCAAATATTAAAGAAAAAGACCTAGAATGACAACTAACCCTGGAGGGCAACCCCTTCTGCTTCATGGGAGGCTTCTGTCCCTAGGGCAAGAGTAGCCTTGTCTCCTGGCTGTGTCAGTGATTATCACAATAATAAAGTTGATTTTTACAGAGTACTTGTTCTTTGCCATGTGCTGTTTAGGGTGTTTAATATGTATTATTTAGTTCACCTTCACCAATCAATGCTAATATCATCCCTGCTTTATAAAAGAGGTCTAGAGTGACTGCTATGTGCCTGAGGTCACACAGTTATAAGTAATTAAAACCAGATGGCCTCTGACTCAAATTCCTGATTTCTGATCAGAATAGTGACTTCCATATGCTAGCAATGTTCCCTCCCTGCAGCTAAAAATATTAGTGTGTCCTGACAACCCCATGGCTTGCAAACACTGTACCTAAACTCATAAAGATCTTGGGGATCTTGTGCTCTTGGGGATACCCAGACCCCTCCAGTGAACCTGCATAAGGTTACAGCCCAAGAGTGATTGCAGAGACAGCCATAGAAAATGATGGTGGGGAATGTTTACTCAGGCCTCATTTCTTGTTGGATGAGATTCTAAGAGCTCTACATGACTTAACTCATTTCATCTTTACTATAACCCTATTATAATAACCACTTTATAGATGAAGAAACATGAAGGCCTAAAGAGATGTAAAACAGACAAAGGCAGGACTATATATAATATGGAACTTTGACCCACAAGCTGCAGCAACCTGCCCAGAAAACCAACTCTGCTTATCTACATTGACCAGCCCAGGGAGCCAGCCTGCTGTAAGTCAGGCTTGTAGAAAATCTGACTGCTATCTTTAGTAAAAATCTAGGAAAACTAAACAATATCTTCTGAACAATCAGCCCCCAAATAGCCAGGACTTGACTAATGCCCTAGAGTTGAATTGAGTCCGTGAATTTTGGTCCCTATTTCCAACTTAGGACCAGCCAGATAAAGTGAAATAAGCTCCCTCACCAATCTCAGAGGCTGCCTGATTTCTAGGTAGCTGCCCTCGAGCTTCCCTACTCCAGTAAGGAAGCCTTTTCTTTTTTCTGCTATGAAGCTTTATCACTCCTCTCCCTTTGAGTCTACCAAACACAAATAATGGTGGTTGACTTCCTTGCTATAGCAAGCTTTGAATAAAAAGCCTTTGCTTGTTCTCATTGGGTTGAGCTTTGTTGATTTCCACAGGTGCTTAAGATTACATAGCATTCAAGTGGCAGATCTGGGATTCAAAGTTAGGCACCTGGGCCTCAGAGTCCACCATATTACCACTAGTTTGAGAATGTAAAGCCTGCTTCTGAGCTTTCAGATTAACTCTTAAATGAGTAGCTGTTACTTCTAAGCCTTTGAAGATGGCTAGTTCCCCAGATAAATCTGCCGCCTTCATTACAATCATCTAGCCCAGGGTTTCTTAATATCAGCACTGCTAACATTTTTGGCCTGAGAGCCCTTTGTTGTGGGGGTTGTCCTGTGGATTGCAGGATGTTTAGCAGCATCCCTGGCTTCTACCTACTTAGGTGTCAGGACTGCCTTTCCAGTTACAACAAAAAATGTCTCTAGATACTGTCCTGAATGGTGAGGGTTGGGGAGAAAATCTTCCCTACTGAGCCACTGATCTAGAACAGTGTTTCTAAAACCTTTAATGTGAAATGAATTACTTGGGGAACCTGTTAAAAATTCAGATTAACTCATTGGGCCCGGGGTGGGGCCTGAGATGCTGTATTTTTAACAGCTCCCAGGTGATGTCTGATGTTGCTGGTCTGAGCATTACATGATAGAAGCAAAAATCTAGAACGTTTTCCTTAAAAATGTAGATTGTTCAGACCCACCCTAGAAGATACTAATTTAGAATACCTGGGTTGGGGCTCAGGTGTCTGTATTTTAACAAGCCTCTCAGGTGTTTCTGGTGCACAATAAAGTATCATAATCCTCATCTTGTTTTAGTAACCTCAGGTTGAGTACAAAAGGTTGCAGATATTCTGAGATCAAGCTTAGATTTTCCTGGGGACACCACCCTAAACGGGGTCCACAGCTGTGAGAAAAGACATAATACCAGCAGTGAGAAGTGCGCTGGGCTCCCTGCCCCAAGGGAAGGCTCTTTCTGTTAAGAAGCCTGAAGAGAAATCCTCAGGCAGATATGGGCTGTCCTTGGGTAAAGGAGGACTTCGCAAACATTCAAGAAGGAGACAGGGGAGGGTAGTTCGGGAGATCCATGTAGCAAGGGGCAGTCAGGAAGTTTCCTAGAAGGAATAAACTCCCAATATTTCTTCTTTTATTGAGTCAATCAGCTTAAGACTTAAAAAGAGACAGAAGCAAAAAGAGACAAACATCACCACTTTCCTCCAAGAAAAGTATTTGCCTGGCTTCTACACCTGATTACCTTTCCAGCTCCACTTCTCGCAACTCCTCCCTCTTTTTTCCCCACTCCCACTGCCTTTGCATGCTCTGTTCAAATAAGACTGAATTTCTTTTCTTTCTTTCAGCAATTCCACGCACGCTCTCTCTCATATCATTCTGTCTCCCTGAAATGCTTTCCCTTCTTTGTCCCCTCCTAGAGAAAGATGCCACTTCTTTGAGGGAAGCCTGTGGTGCTTCTGCTTTGTGTTCTCATAGCACCCTGTACTTCCCTATCATGGCACTCAATGCATTTTGTTATGGTGGCCAGGAAAATTCATATATCAGGTCTCTGAAGGAGGGGGCACAATTCAATGGCCTGAGCACTGAAGCCGTATCTTCACCAGCTGCTCCCAGCCTATGACTGAGCCCAGGGGAATGCTAAGGCCAGTTCATTCCTGGTAGATGTGAGATTCTTCAGATTGCTGGCTAGGCGGGGAGACTCTCTTTATCTTTGTCAAAACTTTATGTGACTTGCACAGGAGATTTTTCCTACATGTGTTCCTTACTTCTTTCCCTCCTCCACAGATGCCAGACATGCCTTGTGGTCTAATGGCTCTCCCGGCCTCCTCCAGCTCCCTCTCCATTTCCCTTCATTTCCCTCCATTTATCAAGCATGTTCTCTGATAAATCTCTTGATGCCTGTTTCTCAGAGGAATAGAGCTAAGTTACTCATTTAATTTTCTGTTTCTGCTCACTAGCATATGAACTGTGTGAAAGAAGGAGCCAAGTCTGTCTTGTTCACATTTATAACTTCTGTACCTAGCACACAGTAGCCACTCATAAGTATTTGTCAGGTCAATGTTGTTAAAGTTTGGATCTAATACTACTTTTGCCCTGATTCCAAAGCCCATTTTCTATTCACTTCCTCATGTTTCTTCCTCGCTGCCCCTGTCCTACACACACACACACACACACACAGTAATACTAAGCATGGCAGGATATTCAGATATAGAGAATGATGACTCTTACTCCCCCAAAAAGCTAATTGTACTGGAAGACTAGATATGATCTGCAAAGAGTCTTTGTAGGGTAGGGATGAAGGAGGATGGGGAAAAGAAAAATATGTAGATATTTGATAATCATGTGTCCTGCTACCAAGACTTTGTTCTTTTATTGCTATATCCCCACTCCCTATATTAGTGTCTACCACATAGTAGGCACTTCATAACTTCTTGCAAAATGGATGAAGGAGTGAATTAAACCATCCAGTTCTATGGATTTTTCCATTCTCTCCATGTATTTGGATGCCATGTAGACAAAAGTTCTAACACAAAACGGCTATCATAAATGAGCCTAAACTTGACTTTTATTTTCCATTTTGAAGAAGACATTCCTCCACATTTTGTTCTGGGAGAAACAACAGTTAACAAAATGTTATTTTAAAGTCCCTGTAGTGTTTGCACTGACTGGGTGACTTTGCTCCTGAGATTCTAGGAGATAGCTTAAGAAGTTTCTAAGTAGTAAGTTAGAAAGTAAACTATTACCAATTTCTACCTAAGAAACTAAAAACTTTTGCCAAACAAAAGCTTCCCTAATCAAAGTAATCCAACTAAAGCAGCATCAGAACACACTATGACCAAGGCCTGTGCTGTGAACAGTGAACGATGGAAAGAGGAATGAGTTGTGGCTCCCCTCATTGTGACTCTGACATAGCTGGAGGTGAGAGCTTGTGACAGATACCTGGTGCTCAGTTAGGGATCCTCACAGATGCTCAAAGTCCCGGCCATCTTTGAAGATGCAATTGAGTTGCCATCTCTATAAAGTCTTCCCAGATCCCCAACCTTAAAATTCATCTTTTTTTCTTCTGTTTCTCTTTGCATTTTGTTCCACTTTTCACAGTCTGTCTTGATTTAGAGTTAATTGATCACACATATGTCTGTTTATTCCCACTGTTCATTTAAATTGATTTGATAGTATATTCCATGTGCCAGGTATGGGATTAACACTAGAATTCAACAATATTTTATGGCTTAAAAGATTATTTAAATCCCCAATTTCATTTTCTGTTCAGCCCTGAACAAAACTGATACATCAAAAGCCACTTTACAGAGGAGGACATTGGAAGTCAGAAAGGTTGGAGGTGAACAGCCCCAGGTTTGAATTCCAGCTCTGTCATTTACTGGTCATGTGACTGTGAATATTCATTTATTGCTCTGAACCTCAATTATCTGCAAAATGGGGGATGACCTTAGGTCCTGCTTTATAGGTCTTAGCACAGAGTGCCTGATATTTAATAAAGAATTTATCATAATAAATAATTTAATAAATAACTTATTAATAAACAGCAGTAGCAAATGCATAAGTAAAGGTATGTTGCATGACTAATTACAAGGCAGATGTTGGAACCAGATCTTAACTCTAAGTCCAGGACTCTCTTGAGTATACACTGCATTGTCTATATCGTATCATAAGCTTCTTCATGGCAAAAAGGACTTTTAAGTTATTTTTATATCTGCAGGAAGTTTGGGGCAGCATTTTTCAATTAATAATGGCTCAAAATTGTTAATTAAATAAAAATAATTATTTCACTAAATTTCCAGTCATCATCATTCACTTCTGTAACATGCCAGAGTACCTTGCATATAATGCTATTGCAGTATGTACCAGTTATGATTGTGTTGGGTTTTGAGCGATAAAAAACATGACAATAGTAGCTTAAATCATAGAAGATTATTTATCTCATGCAAAGAAAGCTGGGATATGTTATTCAGGGCTTTCACAATAACAGAACAATGACATGGAGGAACTAGGCTCCTTCTATCTTTCTATTCCACCTTTTGTCTTCATTGTCTCAAGATAATTGTTGAGCCTTGAGCCAGGATCTACATCAGCAGGTTTATATTTCAGGTAGGAAGAAAGGTAAAGGAAGATGTGTAAGCAAGTAAAGGGCAAGAACTACATTACTGGCCATCCTTAGCAGGACGAGAGGAATGGATTATATATATAAAGATATCCAGTCTCTTTGTTATAAAGATGACAAAAAAAGAGAGATTGAGATAGGAAGGGATCAGATAAGTTTAGAGTGAGGCAGCATACAATAGCTGCCTCAGGAAGATCTGATAAATTTTATATTAAGTTGCAGAAAATATTAATTTATTGCATTATTATATAATCAAGATAATTTTAAATATAATTTAAAACACTCACTTGCCAGGGTGGCAAAAAATTAAAAATTAGTCACATTTTAGAGTCCCTCCCTAAAATCATGTATTTATTAAAGTGCTGGGTGAGAATGGGGGTATTCTTACATGGTACCAGAAGCAAAGAAAAAAAAATGCTAAGTCTTCCATCTACTATTAAATTGCTCATTGAATCATTCAACAACAGGGATAAATCTTAAAGGTATTTTGCTAAATAAAAGAAGCCAAACCCCAAAGGCTGCATATTTTATATTTCCATCCATATGACAATCTGGAAAAGGCAAGACTATAGGAATGAAAAACAGATCAGTGGTTTCTAGGGAATGGTGGATAGAGGAATGGTTTAATACAAAGAGGAGTTGGACTAGGGAGGGATTGGAAAGGTACAGAGTGAACCAATATATAGTACCTACCCTGGGAAGATCTGATAAATTTATTTTACATTAAGTTGCACAAAATATTAAATAACTATATCTTTCAGGGGAACGCTGAGGATGATAGAAATGTTCTACATGGTACTGGAGTGGTAGACAATATGATTCCATGCATTTGTCAAAATCCATAGAACTTTACAGTATAAAGAAAGAACATTAATGCATATAAACTATAAAATAAAAATAAGCAACCAGAATGCTGGGAGATCCCAAGATAAAGCGCAAGCTGTGAACAATGAATGTCACTGTGTTACAAATGTATGATGTAACTGTACTACAGGGTATGGGGAAAGGGAGCTGGCCTAAGAAACTTTGGAAAATGGTGTTTAGACTGGAAACTGTAAGGTTAAAAAATAGGAACTGTAGATAAACATTATACTCTAGTTGGTAAAGTTGCTGAACATGAGAGTAAAGATGAACAACTCTGAAACTGTTTTACATATATACTGGAGCTGAACCAATAAGTAAATAGAAGGTGGTGGTCGGTGCCAGGTTTCTCATCACTAGAGAGAATAGTTATAGACAAGTAAGAATAGAAGGTGACAATAACACGGTGGTACTTGATTAGAGACATCAGTATGAACCCATATTTAGCTTAACATGTATATAGAGATGGATAGATATAGAAACAATTATAGTTAAATATGAAATCATAGGTTAGTATACATACATCTTACCTTTCTCTGTCTGCAGAGAGGGCTTAAAGATAATGACACCCCAGTAGCAATGATCACTCCCAGTGCCCAGCCCAAGCCTTGGTTTCAAAATACCACCCTCCCTATTTGATAGCACAACAGGGTGACTATAGTCAATAATAACTTAATTATACATTTAAAAATAACTAAAAGAGTGTAATTGGATCATTTGTAACACAAAGGATAAATGCTTGAGGGAATGGATATCCAATGGAGAATGGATATCATTCTCCATGACTTGCTTATGTCACATTGCATACCTATATCAAAATGTCTGATGTACCCCATAAATATATATACCTACTATGTACCCACAAAAATTAAAAATTAAAAATTTGAAAGGAAATATCACCATCCAAGAAGGAAATCCAAGCTTCTTGGAGAAGTGGCTGATTTTAGGGCTATGGCAGGCAAAATCTATAACTCTTGAGTGTTTGGTATTACCAGGATGTTGGGAAATTTTGAAAAAAATAAATCAATGGGGGCATGACAATGGGACACAAGGGCTAAACTAATGAAGCTCCCAATGACCAAAGTTGGAAAAAAGTTATGCAACAAAATAAATAACAATGTACTAGATCACAACACAAAATATAAACTACGTATAAATGAGATCAAAATGATATAAATAAGTGCTTGAATAAATAAATAAAAGAGACAATCTTCCTTACAAAAGAATTCCAAATATATGTAGAAACTACCCTCTCCAGAAAGCAAAGCTTAATCTCCCCCTGACCTTTTAAGTGTGGTTGGACTTAGTGAATTGCTTCCAAAGTATAGAGTATGAGAAGGGAAAAATAGCAACTTTGTAGTAGAGAAACCTGGCCAACATTATCTAAACAAATTCCTTAAGGTTATTATCAGTGATATTATGTACATTGGATATGATGTAATCAAAAGGGCACCCGACCCCTATGGTATTCTTTTCAAAAACGTATAACCTCAGTCTAGTCACGAGAGAAAGCTGAGACAAACCCAATCTGAGGAACATTCTATAAAATACCTGACCATTACTTCTCAAAACTGTCAGGGTCGTGAAAGATAAGGGAAGACTAAGAAACTTGTCACAGACCTCAGAGGAGAGACTAAGAAGACATGATAACTAAATATGGTATTCTGGAATGGTTCCTGGAACAGCAAAGGGACATCCATGGAAAAATTAGTGATATCTAAAAAAAAAGGCTAGAATTAACAGTAATGTGTCAGTATTGGTTTCTAAGTTTTGACAAACGTACACAATAATAGAAAGTGAGGACATTAGTGGAAACTGAAACAGGTGATACAAACTTAAGTGAGGGGATATGGGAAGTCCCTGTACCAGCTTCATAACTTTTCAGCTAATCTAAAATTATTCCAAAACAAAGAGCTTATATTTTTAAAGTTATATTCTTATTTTTTAACCAATATTTACATTTAAATTTAATATAACATTTTAAATTTCACTTCAAACTGTCAAATGCCAGGATAGAAACTGTCACATTTTGTAGTGCCTCCCTGGAATCACCTATTTATTGAGGGGATGGCAGGGAATGGGGGACTTACATAATACCAGAAAAATAGAGGGGATATCAGGAGACTTCCATCTATTGCGGCAGCCATATGACACTGCAGATTGTCCAAGTGCATCTGATCTATTTGAAGATGGGTACTCACTCCACTGTCCCAGTGTCAAATGTGAGTGCAGCTTCAGGTGATCATTAGATGTCCCACACCCCTGCTCAGACCCTCAGCTGAGATCCCACCACCTCTGTAGGTACGGTGAGGTAAGACACAGTAACTGAACAAGGACATGGAGGAAATAGGGTCCTTCTATCTTTCTATTCCACAGTTTAGACACACATGGCTTCATTGCCTGTCATCTCACTCTTGGGGAAGCTAAATCTCTTTGCTTCGGAAAAGGCCAGCTTCACTCTTTGGCAACTTTACATTCAGAAAAGGACTTGACTGTGTCCCCCAACTGCTCACTGTCACTGTCTTTCATTTGTAGTCTTCTGTAGCTGGGAGATCATCATGAAGGAATGTTTCTGTACATTGACTTGACCCTCGTTTTTTCACCCATGATACTGCTTTACACAGCATTATATGCTTGTCTGTCTCCCCATACTGTGATTTTCTTGAGGTTAAGAATTGTGTCACGGCCAGACACGGTGGCTCATGTCTGTAATCCCAGCACTTTGGGAGGCCAAGGCAGGAGGATCACTTGAGTCCAGGAGTTTGAGACCAGCCTGAGCAACATAGGAAGACCCTATCTGTACAAAAAATTTAAAAATTAGCCAGGTATGTGGCACACACCTGTGCTCCCAGCTACTCTGGAAGCTGAGGTGGGAGGATTGCCTGGGCCTGGAAGGTGGAAGCTGCAGTGAGCCATAATTGTGCCACTGCACTCCAACCTGGGCAACAGAGTGAGACTTTGTCTCAAGAAGAAAAAAAATATGTAATATTTCTACTTATGAACCTAGAACCTAGCACAGTGCCAAGTACATGGTAAGGTGTTAGTGAACATTTGTCAAATGTATAAATGTGACTTGGATAGCCCCAGACCTCATTTTCTCTGATTTGCCTTTATCAACAGAGTTGCATGATGGGAACACCTGGCAAGTTCTGGGGCTCACTCATCACCATTGAACTGAAAACCAGATGAGTTTCTATAGGTGGTAGCAAACTACTAGGATCCCCTTCTGTCTTCCTGACCAGTGCTGCTTCCATAATGCCAGTGATGCTGACTAGATCAGGGTCTCCAAGGCATGTGGATTTTTGTCTAGAAAAACATCACCCTCGTTCTCAGCACTGTGCCCAGTGCTATGCAAATATTCTTCCCAGGATGCATTTATTGGTTACTGCATATGACTTAGTCCACTAACTCATGCCAAGAGTTCTCTCTGGAAACCTCACAGAGCCAATGTAGAGTTGCCTGCAGAAAGTTATATTGCATCTGAAAAAAACAACCAGCTATGGCTGAGATTTTTCATTGGGGGTGGGAGGGGAGTTTAAGAAAAAAAAAAAAATTGCTAGAACCTGTTAATCTCTGTGCTGCCAGCAGCTAAGATTTTCAAATTGATAACTAAGTTTAATGTAATTTATTTAGTATATTTGCTCAGTGTGCCATTTTACCCTTGGGTTAACTTGGGAAAATGAGGAAAGAGACAATTGCTGTTTTATCACTTCAACATAATGGGCCAGTGCCCCAGAGTAGCTGCTGTTCTTATTAGATGTTGTCACCAGGGGGAATACTATTGCCTGTTTCCTTAAGTTCAACTTCTTTTGTTCAGTAGCTGTGTTTACAAGACACACTTGTCTGGTTTGCCCCGACACAAGGTGGCATAGCTATAACTACACTTTAACTTTCCTTCCCCCAAATCCTCAATATCAAGCTGGTGCTAAAAAGACCACCCTGCTTTAGAAGGTAATGCATCTCTGGAAATAACTAATAAGGTGATGAAAAAAATACCCAAACAGATCCTGAGATCCATTCCTACCTCTTGTTGGTTCCTGGGCAAGTTACATAATTTCTCCTAAACCCTAATTTCCTCAATTGTAAAATGAGGATAAAAATAGAAGCTACCCCTGAGGGTTGTTGTGAGGAATAAATGAAGTTATGTAAATGAAATGCCCAGCACTGTGGCTAGTACATGGTAAACACTCAATTGCTACCTATTATGATTATTATTAATTTTAAGTATGTTTAGTACATCATACAAAATGGTTGAAAGTAAAGACAAAAGGTCATTACAAAATATAAAGAAGAGGTGCCTTAGCATTTTCTAAGTAAAGCAGCAAAATGAGAAGAAGCAAGGAGGAGAGGTGGCCTCTTTATTTCCGCTTTCATTTATATTACAGTAGGTTACACTTTCCCTGTCTTTTCTTTGTATGTGAGGATGAGTGTAGTGACAAAGACAAGGAAAATTGAGAAGATCTGGTTTAATAAAATTACAATCATTTAAGTCATGCTGCTATAAAGACACATGCACATGTATGTTTATTGCAGCACTATTCACAATAGCAAAGACTTGGAATCAACCCAAATGACCATCAGTGACAGACTGGATTAAGAAAATGTGGCACATATACACCATGGAATACTATGCAGCCATAAAAAAAGATGAGTTCGTGTCCTTTGTAGGGACATTGATGCAGCTGGAAACCATCATTCTTAGCAAACTATCGCAAGAACAGAAAACCAAACACTGCATGTTCTCACTCATAGGTGGGAACTGAACAATGAGATCACTTGGACTTGGGAAGGGGAACATCACACACCGGGGCCTATTATGGGGAGGGGGGAGAGGGAAGGATAGCATTAGGAGATATACCTAATGTAAATGACTAGTTAATGGATGCAGCACACCAACATGGCACATGTATACATATGTAACAAACCTGCACGTTGTACACATGTACCCTAGAACTTAAGGTACAAAAAAAAAATTACAATCATTTGGATGGTATATAAGGGTTTTCAGTTATTTTCTCAAATAATTTATTGAGAACCAGAATAGTGTATGAGAGGAATGTGACATTTGGGGTGAGAAGATAAATCTTCACGTCTCAGCTCTTCCCTTTACCAGCTGTGAAAACTGAGGCAAGAGCCTCTTCTTAAAGTATCTTTCCAATGTGTAACAGGGGCATGACTCACTTCATTTACTCTACCCTCAAGTGTCCTGAAAATCACATTGAAAAAAATGATTTCCGAAATGCCTCAAACCCTAAAGTGCCACACAAAAAAACCTGCACATAAATATTTATAGCAGCTTCATTCATACTATCCAAAAACTGGAAGCAATCAAAATGTCCATTACTAAGTGAATGGATAAAATACTGGTATGTTCCATAAAAGGAAATGTGATTCAATGATTTTAAAATCACCTATCAAGCCACACAAAGACATAGGTAAATCCTAAATGCATGTCACTGAGTGCAAGAAGCCAGACTGAAAGGCTATATGCTGTATGATTCCCTTTAAATGACATTCTGATGAAGTTAAAACTCTGAAGACAATTTTAAAAGTCTGTAGTTGCAAGGGGTACAGGGCTGGAGAGGCTGAATAGAGGAAGCACAAGTAAATTTTTAGAAAAGTGCAACTATTCTTTGTGATATTGTAATTACAAGTGCATGACACTATGCAAATGCCAAAACCTGTTGAGCTTTACAACACAAAAAGAGTACTTTAATGAGTACACATTAAAAAGTCATTTAGGAAATTGGGGAAATCCCAGGATGGAATACAGAATGTGACAAAACAATCAAACTGTATTACCAATATATGAAACATCTTAACTGAAGAGGGTGGTGGGAAAATAATCTAACCAACTTGGAAACAATTGTAATCTGTAAAACTAAAAGCAAAGAAACTGTACATAAACCTTGTACTTTAGTGATAAAGTTGTCCCCATAGTGTATGGGCTAACAATATTGACACTGCTATACATGCATACTAGAATCAGACAATTAGGTAAGTGAACGGTAGATGGTGAGATCAAGATTTCTCACTGTTGGAGTGGGAAGCTGCAGATAAGCAAAAGCCGGAGTCAGGAGAAAGGACGAGATGCTAGAATCATCCACGTGATAATGGATTAGAATTGAAGACATCAGTATAAGGAATTTTAGCCTAAAATGGATACAGATGGATACATACAGAAATATTTATAGGTATGATTATATGTATTAGTTCATTTTCACATTGCTATAAAGAACTTATCTAGGATTGGATAATTTATAAAGGAAAAAGCTTTACTTGACTCACAGTTCCGCATGGCTGGAGAGGCCTCAGGAAACTTACAATCATGGTAGAAGGTGAAGGGGAAGCAAGAAACATCTTACATGGTGGCAGGAAAGAGAGAGGGGAAGAGGGGAATGGGGGGAGGAAGGGGAAGCTGCCAAGCACTTTTAAACCAAACACTTTTTTTTTTATGTTGATTTTCATCATGTCATCTTTTTTTTTTTTTATTATTATACTTTAAGTTCTAGGGTACATGTGCATAATGTGCAGGTTTGTTACATATGTATACTTGTGCCATGTTGGTGTGCTGCACCCATCAACTCATCAGCACCCATCAATTCGTCATTTACATCAGGTATAACTCCCAATGCAATCCCTTCCCCCTCCCCTCTCCCCGTGATAGGCCCCGGTGTGTGATGTTCCCCTTACTGAGTCCAAGTGATCTCATTGTTCAGTTCCCACCTATGAGTGAGAACATGCGGTGTTTGTAAACCAAACACTTTTAAACCACCAGATCTTGTGAGAACTCATTATCACAAGAACAGCACAAGGAAACTGGTCTTATGATCCAATCACCTCCCACCAGGTCCCTCCTTCGACACCTGGGGATTGCAGTTTGAGATGAAACTTGAGTGTTGACACAGAGCCAAATCATATCAATATATATATCCATATTAATATATACACCATACATTTCCTTGCTCTGTCAGATAAAAGGGCTGAGAAACAGGGAGGCTCCAGTATCAAGAAACATACTTTGTGCTCAGATCTTAGTTTCCAATGCCCTTCTCCAGTTAAAAAAAAAAAAAAAAAAAAAAAAAAAAAAAAAAAAAAAAAAAAAAAAAAAAGGCAGATCTTGGTTTCCAACACCATTCTCTAATAAAAAGAATCAGAGCAAACAGAAGAAACAATGGATTCTAGGACTGAGGCAGGAAATATGTAAGATGAGCATGGAACATCTAGTAGTACCAGAAATAGGGGAGGGAAGGAAGAGAGGGAAGGAAGAAAGGAAGGTCACAATGATTGAAGTATGCCAAAGGGACACAGTAGCCAATCAATAATCAAAGCTGAAACTACTTGAGCAACAAAATAAGGTAGTATTGGAAGATAGCCCAAAGTATAAAATAAATATCCACAAGTCTATAGTGATATAAATAGATGATTGAATAAATAAATAAGTAGGGGAGAAGAGACAAACCTCCCATACCGAAAAATTCCAAATAATTGATGTAGATACTCTGCCCTCAAAGACACGGAGCATAACTCCCCACCTCTACAGTGTAGGCTTCACATCATGACTTTCTTCCTGAGAGTACAGCATAAAACTACAAAGGGTGGGGGTCTTTATAGCGGAGAAACTGCAAAACTTCTACCTCTGCCAGGTGATCAAGGGCAACATCAGTAGTCATAAATTTTGTTGATACTGTGTAGTCCAAATGTGATGTGATAAAAATGTCACTTTACATCTGTGATCTTCCTCCAAAAATCCCATAACCCTAGTCTAATCATGAAAAAACATCAATCAGACAAATTCCAATAGAGGAGCATACTATAATATGCTTGATCAGTACTCCTCAAAATTCTCAAGATTTTTAAAAACCCAGAAAGTCTGAGAAATGTTCACACCCAAGAGAGTCCTATGGAGACATGACAACTATATACAATGTGCCACCCTGGGTGGGATTCTGGGGCAGAAAAGGAACATTAGGGAAAGACTGAGAGCAAATGATCAAAGTAGGAACTGTGGTTAATAATAGTGTGTCAATACATGTTCATTAATTATAACAAATCTACCATATTAATGTAAGATGTTAACAGGGGAAACTATGCAAGAGTATATGGGAACTCTGTATTACCTTCTCAATTTTCCTGTCAATCAAAAACTGCCCTTAAAATGTAAGTTTGTCTTCCACAATGGTTGAACTACCCAGCAATCCCATTACTGAGTATATACCCAAAGGACTATAAATCAGTCTACTATAGAGACACATGCACACATATGTTTACTGCAGCACTTTTTATAATACCAAACACTTGGAACCAACCCAAATGCCCATCAGTGATAGACTGGATAAAGAAAATGTGGCACATATACACCATGGAATATTATGCAGTCATAAATAATAATAAGTTTATGTCCTTTGTAGGGACATGGATGAAGCTGGAAACCATATCCTCAGCAAGCCAACACAGCAACAGAAAATAAAACACTGCATATTCTCACTCATAAGTGGGAGTTGAATGATGAGAACACATGGACACAGGGAGGGGAACATCACACACCAGGGCCTCCTGGAGGGTGGGGGAATGGAGAGGGAAAGCTTTAGGACAAATACCTAATGCATGCGGGGCTTAAAACCTAGATTACGGGTCGATAGGTGCAGCAAATCCCCATGGCACATGTATACCTGTGTAACAAACCTGCACGTTCACCATATGTATCCCAGAACTTGAAGTAAAATTAAAAAAATAAGTTTGTCTAAAAACAAACAAATCTAAAAGAATCAAACAAGAAACAAGAAGCAAAACAAGAGCATCTAAAACAAAACAAGAAAACCTGAATGTTACACAGGTATAATTTCTTACTACTTTATGAGATTCTTGTAATCACCCTGAGTGGAAGGCAGGGGAGTTACTAGTATCCCTGTTTAACTGAGGAGGAACCTCAGGATGAAAGAGCATGATTTTTCCCAAGGTACTATAGCTATGAAGTACTGGATCCAGACTGCAAGCTTAGGCCATTTTATTTCTTCCCTTATTCCACACTCTTTCCTTTCAACCAAACTTGAAGATCCATGAGTAGGAGCTCTGCACATACAAGTCATCACCACTGTATCCCCATCACCTAGTTCAGAAGTTGGTCCATGATAGCTGTTTAATAAATAATTTACTATGCACTGAGTTGTCACTCCCATTAAACAAGAAAAAAAAATAGCTCAAGAAGAGCTTACCCTCCAGATACGCCCCACATATCACACTATTGGTGTTCTGTATGGGCATCTGCCTTATTGCAATAACAAGAGTTTGCACATGTGAGCATGTTCTCAACAATACGGGAGCAATGTCAGTCAGCATTAAGTGACTGACATTCAACTACATTTGTCGAAGATAATACAAGAATTTCTTGTGTAAAGAAGAGAGCTATAGACAATCCAGAAGTCCTGTGCTGGACAAATGTGATGAGGATCAAAAAGTACTGCATGCAGCCAGAGTATATAAGAGCAGAACAGAGATCTAAAATTTCATCATAGACAAACATGAAGAGAGATGGGGTATTGTTGAATAAAACCCAGACCCAATAAAATATTATATAGATGGAGTTAAAGACTTTCTAATAATAGACACACTGACCAATTTGAAACTGTTTCCCCAAACTTGATGTCAAGAAGAATATCAACAATAAAAAGCCTTTGGGTAAAGTCACTGTGGTTGGCTTTTCTCAACTCTTCCAGTCATTGGGTCAAAACTTACCTTTTTCTATCCCTTTCCCAGAGAGACAAAGGAAGAAGAGGTTGTGGTGGCTAAGACACACGCAGATGCGGGATCTGCCTGAGAAAGACTCACTTCCAGAAATCATTGTTCTCTTCATCAAAAATACTGTATGTTTGCAGAGTGCATAGCTGTAGAAAGTATCTTCTCACTCAGACCATGTTATTCGCCTGCTTAAAATGCTCCACTGGCTTCCTGTCATACTTAATCCAACTTCGTCACCATAGCCAGTATGATCTTACATGATTGGCCCTGAATTCTCTCTCTGAATTTCCCTCCCAACAATCTCCTGCTCACTCACCACATTCCAGCTCATTGGCCTTCTCCCTGTATCTTGAATATGTCAAGCATATTCCTGCCTCTGCTAGGTCTTTGCACTTGATGCTCTGTCTTCCTGAAATGTTATTTCTCCAGATCTCAGCTCAATTGCTCAATTATCTCTTCCTCCAACAAGCATTGTCTGACACAAATTGAAGTGACCAATTCTGAGTTAGTTAAAGTCCTCCAAGAAGCAGATGCCAAGAGATTTATTGGAAGAAATGCCTGTGAGGGTGCTGGAGAAAATATCACACTGTGATGTAAGTCTGATCCCTATGAAAGAGAGAGGAATGGAAGGAAGGTTGAGTAGGAAGTATCTTGGGCAACAGAAGTAGTTCTGATACATTTTAGCAAGGCCTTGAGCCAGAGTCACCAGTGGAGGAGTCCTGCATCTCACAGCAAGGAGCTTGCCTTAGTATCCCTGTCGTATTCAGCCACTGGCTGGGAGCATTCTGGGGAAGGGTGATCTCAGCATGATCATGGTGGTGGCTTCAGACTGCAGAAGCGGGGACTACCAATCAATGATGTTCCCCATGGTAGAAGATCTAAGAGTCACATTCTCATGGCTACCTCACCTTCCACTAAAGCCCTGTGTGCATTCATCATATCCCTTTGCTTGTTTTGTTACAGTACCTTTCAATATTTGATAGTATTGTATTAATTTGTTGATTGTCTTTTCTATCCCCCCTTTCTTATTACCACTGAAAAGAGTGCAAATCTTATCTGTCTTGTTCACCACTGTTTCCCAGCACCCAGAATACTTCCTGATATGTAGTAGGAGCTCAAAAAAGTGTTAAATGAATCTCCAGGTCTTTGGCAAGGGGAAAGGGAAAGGAGGGCTATCCCATGTTTCTTTTTTTATGGTACATTCTAATAGATGGTCCTCTTCAAAAAAAAAAAAAAAAAAAAAAAAAAAAAAAAAACAATCAACCTCATGTAGATTAAAAAAAGGAAGTATGCTGAACTGTAGGTTTTCTCTTCCCCTGATTCACACCTAACTAGGTTACTCAATAAACCATACTTTTTTGTTGTTCTTTTCTATATTTTTCCAGTATAAGATATTCTACTTAATTCCCAATCAAATGAGAAAACTATAGTAGTAGAATATGGTTTTACAGTGTTTTATATTTGTAGTTTATAAACCACGCCCACATACATTATCTCATTGAATTATCTGAAAAAATCATACATGGTGCTTGTTATCATCTTCATATTCTAGATGAAGAAATTGAATGTAAGCACAAAGAAAACCAGAAAGAAGCAAAATGGACATGTTAGGGTATCCATGCTAATTCTTTCAGTAGAAGGGAAGAGACAGTACATTTGGTCCATGTGAAATTGCTTGATTATTCTCCCAGAGGTCTGGCCTCAGTCAGTGCAGTGACTCTTTGTAAGATCCAAAAATGAGTTTGAGACAAAATCTGTTATCTGAATCATTTCTACTTGAAGTATATTGTGCTTTCCTGACTCAGTTTTCTCACACAAAGCTGATTATATAACTGTAATTTTCTGGCCATCCACGCTTCTGTGCCGAGAGTATCCTTCCTCAGTCTCTAAATGATATGCTAGCTAACAGCAGACTCTAGATATCAGCATTTCCTGATGAGGTTCAGAAAAGTCTCGTTCATTTCTCTTTGCAAAGTTATTTCTTTTTCTTTTTCAGACTGTAGGCTTTAGTACTCAGTCATTTAGACAGCAATATAACCCTTCTCTTTGTTCACTTTCCTCTAAATTTTCTTTATAGACACATTTCACTTAAAATAAAGTCAGTATTTTTTATTTTTTATTTTATTTTTATTTATTTTTTTGAGACGGAGTCTCTTGCTGTCACCTGGGCTGGAGTGCAGTGGCACAATCTCAGCTCAATACAACTTTTGCCTCCTGGTTCAAGTGACTCTTCTGCCTCAGCCTCCCAAGTAGCTGGGATTACAGGCACCTGCCACCATGCCCAGCTAAATTTTTTGTATTTTTAGTAGAGACAGGGTTTCACCACATTGGCCAGGCTGGTTTCAAACTCCTGAACTTGTTATTCACCTGACTTGGCCTCCCAAAGAAAATAAAGTCAATATTAACCATTTGTTTTAAGACTGCTTATAATGCTCATTTAAAGTCTCTATATATTTACCTTAATGTTATATATACCACTTATTTCTGATAGTATAGCTAGTGATTTATAGACTGATCAATCCAATTCGTGTTTGTTATGACCTACGGTGTTTCATATTCCTGTGCAAGTTGCCACAGTACCTACAAAGGAAAGGTAAGCTGGGATCTTCTTTAAGAGCTTCATGAAAAGGCTGGGACATGAACTGGACCATGAAAGAGAAAGATCAGGAAAAGAGTTTCCATATAGGAAAGAGGGGCAAACATTTCCAGAATAAAAACAGAAGTTTCTTGACTTTTTAATATTTGACATTCTGACTGGCATGAAATGGTATCTCATTGTGGTTTTGATTTGCATTTCTCTAATGATCAGTGATGTTGACCTTTTTTTCATATGTTTTATGGCCACATAAATGTCTTATTTTGAGAAGTGTCTGTTCATGTCCTTTGCCCACTTAACAGGGTTGTTGTTTTTGTAAATTTGTTTAAGTTCCTTGTAGATTCTGCATATTAGACCATTGTCAGATGGATAGATTGCAAAAATCGTCTCCCATTCAATAGGTTGTCTGTTCACGCTGATGATAGTTTCTTTTGCTGCGCAGAAAGAAGCTCTTTAGTTTAGTTAGATTCCATTGGTCAGTTTTTGCTTACAGTGTGGCGATTCCTCAAAGACCTAGAAACATAAATATCATTTGACTCAGCAACCCCATTACTGGGTATATACCCAAAGGAATAAAAATCATTCTATTTTAAAGATACATGCACACCTATGCTCACTGCAGCACTATTCACAATAGCAAAGACATGGAATCAACCCAAATACCCATCAATGATAGACTGGAAATGTGGTATATACACACCATGGAATACTATGCAGCCATAAGAAGGAATGAGATCATGTCCTTTGCAGGGACATGAATGGAGCTGAAAGCCATTATCCTCAGCAAACTAATACAGGAACAGAAAACCAAATGCCACATATTCTTACTTATAAGTGGGAACTGAACAATAAGAACACATGGACACACAATGGGGACTGTCGGGGGGTGAGGTGTGGGGAGGGAGAGAATTAGGAAAAACAGCTAATGCACGTTGGGCTTAATACCTAGGTGATGGATTGATAGTGCAGCAAACCACCATGGTACACGTTTACCTATGTAAGAAACCTGCACATCCTGCACATGTATCCTGGAACTTAAAATTTAATTTAATTTAATTTAATTTAATTTAATTTAATTTAATTTAATTTAAAAAGTTTCAAACCACATGTAATTCTATCAGGGTGTACATGTTTCTCACAGACAGCAATTTTGCACTGGGCTCATCTTTTTCACTGTTTTGCCCCAAGGACCCTCTAAATGTTCCACAGACACAAATACCTGATAGAATATGGCAACCTCTGGTTCTAACTCCACCTGTGTGCATGCATCCTCCCAAAAAGGTAGGCTTGTCAGGTTCAGGTCAGCCTACACATGGGGCACACACTGCTCCTCCCTGTTCCCAACTGCATGCCAGCCATGGCTAATGGATCCCAAACTTCTCTTCCAATTAGCCCAGATACCCAAATAGCAAGCTTTTGAATACGTGCTCTTCTTTATTTGGAATATTACAGATTTCCTAAATATTTAATCCTGAAATCAGGTTATGGAATATCCAACACATCAAAGAGATCGTAATTGTTGATTCGTGCATGCAATTAGTTTTAGGTATCTCATATGTGATCTATGAAACACCTGTACAGAAACACTGATTTAGTTCAACATCCTTCCTTTTTTACTGATGAGAAAGCTGAGGGACAAAAGGTCATGATTTGATTAGAATAAAATATGTAGAAAAGCAGAACCAGCACGAAAATGCAGGTCTCCTTATAACTACTCTTCTTCCACAGTATACTTTTGGATCTCCTGAAAGTGTCTTACAGAGCAGCATGGGGGTCTATTAAGACCCTGGTTTGGAACACACTGAACAAAGAGTTAATAATGTAGCCTATAGGTAGAGCAGTTGGAAAATTGGAATCTCAATCTAGATAATGCTTTACAACAAATATGTTTGAATTTGTTTATAAGCATAGCACAGTCTAAGTTTCCAGACTACACTTCAGAAACTGCAGTATCATTCTGCATCCTATTTTTTTCAGGTATTCAGTCTAAATTGAAAACAAATTCCACAGGAACTCTAGGGGAAGACTGCAGTAATTTCAGCCTAGATGAGTTGAAAAAAATCGCCTCTGAGATAGACCATAAATCCCAGCTATTTCATTGCTTTCCCTGTTCCATTCTGGTGCTTGCTCAAAGAAAAATCTAATTTCTTTAGTGAAAACAAAATTTAAGCATAGAATGAAAAAATAGACCTTAAAGTCAGAGCTCCTATCAGGACAACCCTACTCATGGGCAGTTAAACCCCACATAGATTTCCCTCGGGCTTTTAAATAGCCTGTCTGCCTGAGAGTACACCAGATTTTCATGCAGAACAAAACTCAAGAAAATTGTGAAGACCTTTGTTCTTTAAGGATGAGATAGTGCTGGACAACGGGGTGATGCCCCAGCCCAAGTGCTTTGCTCGTGTCATGATGTGAGGTGTTTCCCACCTCAACCAAGCCAGCAGCGTCTTTCTGGGAGCAAGGAAATGATTTAACCCAGCTTCTCCTCCCCAACTTTGAGGTACAAATAAATACAAGGAAGTTCATCCAACTAGACAGTAATTGAGAGACTAAAGAAATCTAATCAATAGACAATAAAGGTATCCATTTCATATTCACTCTCTGTGTGTAAACAAACTAAACATTTTAAACATTAGAGTGCAGGTCTGCGTTTGTATGAAACACAGAGCTTAACTTCATTTTGCTTTTTTTTCCAACTGCAGAAATTTTTTTGTTCAGTGACGTGTCTGAATCTTCCTGCCTGATTCTCCAACCAGATATTACATGCACTCCACAACATTACAGCATTTTCTTAAAGGGTGGTGAGTCAAGCCTCAGCAGACTACAGAATTTTCATTCAGGTGGCTGTTTGCCTTTGTCCACGTGTCCTTAGACTGCTTAGACGCTGCCCAGGACCCCTGCAGAGGTGGTTTTCTAGAGAGATTTTTTAGCAAGGAAAGGCAAAGACCAGGGCAGTTTGAGTGGAAAAACTACATTTTCTGAAAATTGCATTTATATAATATCTTAAAATATATGAAGCACTTTTCCAAATTATTTAATGGTTCTTAAACTTAAATGCACATCAGAATCACTTGGTAAAATACCAACTCTGAGATTTCCACTGCCAGAGATTCTGAGTCTAAAGGTCCAGAGGAGGACCCAGGAATCTACAGTTCTATTACATACTTGCAGGAGAGTCTGATGCAGATGGTCTACAAACCAAGCTTCGAAAAACACTGATTTACAACAGATCAGCCTGAAAATGGCTCTGTCAGCTAATCATCACTTTTCAGATAATTTTAGAGATTTCAGAAATGAAGAAACTGATACTCAGAGGGATTTAAATATTTGCCCAATATTTTACGTTTCATAGGAGAGTTAGGTCACTAAACCAAATGTCTGGTGCGAAATCCAAAGATACCACATTATAAAGTCTGAGTTAAGTGTGCATGAATTAAAACATGAGCATGAAAAAAAATTGCTGTATTACAGAAACCCTGTATATGCACAGGACTGACAGAAGGAAAAAGACAAACCATTTATGAAAATGAAGGATAAAAAGGAGATTTTTCCTTATCACCAAGATGCCAGGTGTTCGTTCCCCAGACTTGCCCTAAGGGGTCACACAATCTCTGCTCCCTGACCCCTTGACTATGACCTGGCTTGTCCAGAAATACTAGATATCTTCACTGCTATCAGAATATAAACCATTTTGAGATAAAAGGTAATGATATTTATTTCATTTTTAACCTCATAACTTCCCTTTCTACAGTTTTCTTCTGAAACCACTCACTCCTCTCCTGTTTCACTGTAAGATACCAATTGTAAACAAGAGAGAAAAAGTATTATGTAGTATCTCAAGTCATTCGTAAATTGGTGTTGGGCTCAAAATGTTGCTATTATATCTAATCTTTATCACTAATTTAATACATGATTTTTGGCAAGTTGTTTGACCACCCTAAGCTCTCCAAAATAAAGAGGTCAGATTGGATTTCCTCTAAGGACCCTATCAATGCTGAAATTCTAATATTCAGATGTTGTAGTGGGCACTAAATAATGTAGAAAGTTCTATTTTGGGCATGGCAGATAATCATGAGACAGGGACCCTAAGCAAGGTGCTCACCAGTGAACCAGGTAAGATCCAAAAGGTACTAACTTAACCAGACTACAGGAAGACGTTTTAAGGTGGCAAAGGAATTTTTGAGAAAAAAGAAAATATGAAACTGCAACTGTCCAACAGGTTCATTTTGCCCACTGCCCAGTTAGAGCCAATTTATCAAGACAGAGGAACTGCAATAGACAAAGAGTTTCATACACACAGAGCTGGCTAAATGGAAAACTCGAGTTTTATTAGTACTCAAATCAGCCTCACTACAAAATTTAAAGGCTAGTGTTTTTGAAAGATAGTCTGGCAAACAAAGGGCTAGAAAATGGGAAAGGCTGATTGGTAGGGTCAGGATGAAATCATAGGGAGTTGAAGCTGTCCTCTTGTGCTGAGTCAGTTCCTCAGGGGAGGCCACAAGACCAGATGAGTCAGTTTACTGGTCTTGGTAGTACCAGCTAATCCATCAGAATGCAGGGTCTGAAAAATACCTGAAACACCAGTCTTAGGTTTTACAATAGTAATGTTACCTATAAGAGCAATTGGGGAGGTTGGGAATCTTGTGATCTCTTGACTGCATGGCTCCTGAGCCATAATTTTAGATCTTGTGGCTAGTTTGTTAGTTTTACAAAGGCAGTCTGGTCCCCAGGCAAGGAGGGGGTTTGTTTCAAAGAGGAATTGTTATCATCTTTGTTTCAAAGTTAAGCTATAAACTAAATTCCTCCCAAAGTTAGTTCGGTCTATGCCCAGGAATGAACAAGGGTAGTTTGGAGGTTAAAGGCAAGATGGAGTCAGTTAGGTCAGATCTCATTCACTGTCATAGTTTTTCACTGTTAAAATTTTTGAAGATGATGCTGATATCTGAAATTCAACAACTGAGTTTCTATTTCTTCTATAAATATTTTTCCCTGCACAACAAAAACAGTGGAAGAAATGCTTATCTGTAATTTTGTATGCATCTTGGTGGACTTGTCATTGGTATTCTAGGGATGTCTGTGATTAAGTTTCATCTACTGTGTGCTATAAATGTAACAACTGTCTCTTTGAACTATTGAAAATTTAAGGTTCAGTATAATATCAATTTTAAATTTTTAATGATGTTTATGAAATTTTAGAAAGCAGCAAGTCCTTCATTTAATCAAGTGTTACAGAAAACTTAAAGTTTATAAAAATACAGTGAAATTTATACAAAGCTCTAAATCTGCATTTGCATTTCCTTTGCCCTTTTAACTAAACTAAAACTTGTGAATTTTAAATTATTAAGGGGGTTGCTGTGTGAAGTCGGTAGACACTGAATCAGGTTGGTGAAAAGAGTTCAGTTCTGTAACATCTGAATTTGTCTTTTAACATGAGTACATATATAGGCAATAAATATATATGCTCAGATAAATATACTTGTTTAGAAAAGCTTCAAGACATTCAAAAACTAGGAAGAAGTATGTTCAATAGTAGTTGTATAAATTTGGTAGGGTTTTTATTTTTTTTCTTTTGTGTAGAGGTAATAACTATAGTTTTATTACAGCATAATTCATTTTGAGCTCCACTATGACATTTCAAAGACTGCCCAGTTTGGAAGTCTGTCATAATTTTACTATTTCACTCCAATTCAATAATTTTTGATAGTATTACTTGCCTAGTCCATCCATACTCATATTATTCAAATATATAGGTGGGACTTTTGAAACAATTGCTTTGGTTCCCTTGGTTTAACTGGGGTTCATGAATATTCAAACCTTTGCTGGGGGAAAGAAATGAAAGTTAATGAGCATGCTTGCTATTAGAGAGGGATTAGTATTTTAACTTGTAGTTATAGTTTACTTATTGTTTTTAGAATTACTTTTACATGTTCTTGACTAGATGGCCTAGAGTCCAGCATTACCTTTTGAGATGACATTATTGTCTCCATTATAATTGAGTGATAGCTTTAAAAAAAGATTAGTTTTTCTTAAGAAGTATGTTACAATTCATCAGCTCTAAATGAATTAACGGATCAACCCTATATGAAACATAAGTTGTGTTATAACTGATCAGCCCTCTATGAAACATAAATAGTTTCTACTTGCTTGTTAAAAGAGAGAACCTTTAATTTGGTTCTAATAAATAAGGTATGGTAGTGATTATAGGAATCCAGGATGTTGAAGAAATGACATAGTGTCTGTATTTTGGAAACAGAAAGGAAAAGTCACTTAACATAGTATCAAGTAATTAAATTCCTATGTCAGTTGGCAAGTCTTTTAAACCTTTATATTCACCAAGCCCACAAATAGACTGTGGCTACCAGGATTCCAGTTTTAATTGGAGAGCTAAATAAGTACAGTTATATAAGTATTAGGTTTCTTAATGATCATATTTTGCAGTTTTAGTAAAAGGGAAGTGTTGCTATACATTTATTAAATATACTTCCCCCACGAGTTGAAAAGGTTAATTTTGCTGACTGTTTTAAGTTGAAGTTACTTCATGGATGTCATACCCATGAAGTGTGTTTGGATGAGATAGAAGAAATTATTTTTTTTAAAGTTTAAGTACCAAAGGTAGTCTAGTCTAGAACAATAATAAGTTAATGTGTGTTGGCTTTTCTAATTTGTACTGTAACATCCTTATACTTTCTATTTTATCTGTTTCTTAAGTAAACAACTTAGATATTTTCCACACCTTTTTTTTCTGATGCAGAGTTCAGGTTAATTAATCTTTCACCGGATCTGATAATGTATTATATGTTTCAAACCTATTGACTTTTCATTTTGACATTCTTGTGATTTCATATGCTGTATTCTTCAAGCAATAAAATTGTGATGTGTTTTATTAAAAAAAAATTGCAAAGTCAGTTTCAAAACTGAGAGATGGGGCATTTCTATCATCTCTTGCTTGCTATTATAATAGCATTTACTCTTGTCCCTTACAATCCATCTGCCACATTGCAGCCTGAGCAATCTTCTCAAAATGCAAATCTGATCACAATTCTCACATAAAATTCTCCAAAATCTTTTCCTTGAACTTATAATACAAATTCTTGTGTGACCTAAAAGGCAAGATTCATGCTTGTTGTCTTCTCTTTTATCTTCCTTCGGTACCAAACACATGGTAGAAACTTCCACAAAATTTTGCTATAAATGAATGAGTGAGTGAAAAATATGACTTGGCACCTGGGCTGTTCCTTAAAGGAAAAGGAAGCAGGCTGGAACAAGGGCAGGAATAACACAAGAAAGCAGGCAAGGAATTCATGCCCTCTACAAGGCAGAGACCCTATTATGGTTACAGAACCAGCACACTAGATAAAATGCACAGAATATTCTTTTTGTTCCACTCTTTAAAGAAACCACTGAGATGCAGAGTGGGAGCACGTAAACATATGGTAGGTTTTACCTTCTTTCAAGATAATTTTAAATCTCAGAGCTTTTGGTGTGATGGACACCAAGAGGGCACTGAACTGTGGTGTAACTGACACTGATGAACAGTTCTGTTTTCAGAGCCAAGAGACGTGTGTGGAAGACTCAGGAACAAAACTCTATTATCTTGCAGACATTTTTCACATCAGAATCTCATTTCCGTTTATTAGATTCCATGCCTGATTCCTTCTTTTACCTATTTATTCCTTTTAGTTTGTTAATCTGACCACTTAGAGCAGGTACGAGCCTGGGTTTAGGGCTCATTTGAGTAAGAGAATGAATAAGTAGTTCTTCATGCTTGCAATGCTTCTCTTATCTGGTAAGATCCCCTAGGAAAAGTGGGGCAAACTAATTTGAGCTGTCACGAACCTGTATTAGCCACATAAAGACACCTTTTACTGAACACCTTGCTGAGTGCGCTACTTGCATTATCCAGAGGCAGCTACAACCGCGTTGTTGGGAGCATGGAATGCAGATCCAGACACTGTGATCTCTCTCCTGGATCTGTACTTACCAGCTGGGAGACTTTGAACTTGTTTATTAACCTTTGTGTGCTTCCTTTCCCTCATTTGTGAAATAGGGATAATATGAATATCTATCTCATAGATAGGATTGAATGAATTAATATATAGAAAGTCCTTAGAACTGTTCTTGGCTCATAATAAGTGTCACATAATTGTTAGATGATGGTGGTGGTGGTAGTGGTGGTGACGGCATTACTACTACTACTTCTCATTTCATCCTTTTTAAAAAACAACAACTATGAAGTAGGAAATGATATTTCTCAGAAAGCTAAAAATTGGAGAGTTTAGTTTGGTCCAAGGTTGTGTAGCTAGTAAGTAGGTTGGATATTATAGAACTCAAGCCACTCTGACCACAAATCTTTGGCCTACATTGTGGCCAAAGACTTTATTATCCCAAATGCTAAGACTGGTGGAAGCAGAACTGCAAAGGGAATTAGAAAAGATGAATGAATGCTGAAAAGATAAATTAATGAATGGCTCTCAATTCACTGTGATGCTATCATTGATGTAGTCCATCTGTGCACCTGTCAGTCCAACCACCCAGTCCCAGTTTTTTAACTCTTAGAAATGAGGATCAGTGCAGTTCATAAACTAAATCATGGCAATGAGCACATGTCTAAACTACCATTCTGAATCAATTTACACTTAGAAAAATACCATAGATAGAAATCATACTTCAATATTTTCTTATTGTCAATTGCTATAAGAAAAAAAAAAGTTGAGAAGAAAAGAATGAAAAACTCCACTAGACTATAAGTTCCACGAGGTAAGGGACTAAATCTATCTTGTTCACAAGTACAGTGGCTGATACCCAGGAGATACTCCATAAAAGTTTGTAAATAAAATGCATAAACACAGTGACTAGTACACACACGTGAACTAGACAGCAAGTCCCTGCCCCTCATAGAGCGTATACCTTGTGAGAAACAATAATTATCTCTGTATAATTGCTGGTGAACAAAGGGCTCCAAAAGAAAATTCAGGGTACTGTGGATGCATAAAACAAGGGTGTTGTCTGGGTCATGGGTAGCGTTAAGGAAAGTGATATTGAGTTAAAATCTGATAAATAAGTCAGATTTTAAGTAAAGATGGCAGCCAGAGAGGCAGAGTATGTGACTTGCCATCTCTGCCTCCAAAAGTATGTACAACTATAGTATAGAAAAACAACCACGCCTGTTTTTTGCCAATCAACAGGAAAGAACAAAAGAAGGAAAAGTCAAGCTTAAGATTTTAAAAAAGGAGCTTTGAAATGCAGAGCTGACCACTGTCAAAGAGATCACCTAAAAGATGTAGTGATTTCACGTTCAAGGAGGCGTGACAGCAGAGACAAGAGGAGAAAAAAAGTTCATGTTGTTAAAAAGAAGATGCCTTCACCAGACAAGCATTAAAGGCTACACTCTCCAAATTCTTTTCCAGCCCTGAGCCTCTATGACGCTAATTGGAATAGGTCTGCCATGTTTCTCAGCAGCAACCCCAGCATGAGGTGCAAAGTCAAACAAGGAAAAGAGAATTTATCTCCAGAACCAGCCCTTCTCAGCAAAGGGAAGTTGGTTTTCAGGTGCTTTACTCTCTCTTTTTAATTGGCTCCACATACCACACTCTTTGTACTGTTCTGGTTCCTCCTCTTATGGGGGAAATAATAACAGAAATAAATATATATATAAAATATGTAATATATATATAATATGTAATATATATATATGTATTCATGACTCTATGCTAACTCTTCCAGGCATATTTATTAGTAACAAAATGTCAGAATGGTTAAGAGAATAATTCTAGAATCAGAAACCTGGATCAAAGTGCAGTCCCACCAGTTACAATTTGTGTCATCTTGGCCATCTCTCTGAGACTCACTTTTCCATATGTAAATTGGGAATAATTACTATTATACATATGGTATGTGTACATACTTTATATGTTATTTGTGAGGAATAAGTGAGATGATGGCATAAAGTTATTCATATCTTTCCCGGCATAGTATATTCCTCAATCCCAGCCAATATTTTATTGTTAATAAGAGAAACTTACTGAAAGGATAATGCTTTTCTTGAAGAAATGTCCTCATAATGGTGATATTTCAGGCACTATGGCACTGAAATAGGAAAAGTGAGAATATGCTGGGAGTCAGAAAATCAATGGCTATTGAGTTGTAAAGCAAAGCTCAGTATTGCAATGATTTCTAGTCCAAAATTTGTTATTAACCCATCGATAGTCTGATATTAAGGCACAGAAAGGTTAAATAATTTGCCCAAAGACACTTAGTTAGAAAGTGATGGGACTCTAATTTGAACATAGGCAATTCTGACACCAAAGCCCATGCACCTATGCTATTTCTATTAGTTCCAGCCATGCCAGCTATAAAACAAACCCACTGACTTCAAAAAGAGCAATATAGTATATTGGTCATGCATAGAGTCAGATTGCCTGGAGTCAAATTCTAATTCTCCACTTACCAGCTGTCTAAGCACCCTTCTGCAGTTTACTTAACCTCAAGTCTTGGTACCCTCATATGTAATATAACAGATAATTGTGCTTGCCTGTTTCATTTTCATCAGAATAAAATGACATTCTTAGGTGAATGCCTTGCGTATGATAAGTGATAATATCTAAAACCTAGTAAACTTTCAGAGCTGTAAGATCATAAAACCATCTCCCGTTCCTAGATTTTTGATGAGATAAAACTAGGGGCTCAAGAAGTAAAGAGCCTCGCTAAGTCATCTAGATCCTTAGAAGCTGCTGTTCTAACTCCCTGTCCAGTGCTTCTCAGTGGCAGGAAATGACTCTAAGTCATCTTGGGATCTCTCCAGTGGCTGGTTCTCTATGGGCTCCTGGAAACACATGAGAGGGAATGAAGGAGAGGATGAATGTAGGGAGTAAAGGAGGGAGAACTGAAAATAGGGAGAAAGGCTGATACGGTATACCGCTTAGAGAATTCAATGGTCTACTTTGTACATTGAATTAGAAGTTCAGTGTACATTGTACTTTGTACATTGAATAAGAAGTTCCAGATCTTATTCTAACCTCAGCATTAATAATTATCTCTGATCGCACTCACCTCCGGACTGTGGTCAGCTTCCTCTATTCTTACCTATTGTCTGCTACTAACCAACCTCCCAGCAGAAACTTGGAGATAGGGAGATTCTGATGCAGGAGGCACTAGCTGGGGTCTGGCAAACAGTGAAGTCTGTCATTGTAATCAGTCTGCTGCATAAAGCCCTCCACTTTCTTCCTGTCACTGCCCCTGCATGCCCTTTCAACACTGAATGGGCTCTGCACACAGATGCTGATGTACCACTGGACATTCTGGGATAACAGTGCCAATCAGTCCACAGGCCAAAAAAATAACCTGCACGATGACAGAGGGTCATTTCTGGCTCCATGTTCATTAAGAGAAACACCAATTTTCCATTATCTTAAATGTCTTCAGTATCGAATGTTTTGTATGATGGCTTTAAAAGTGACACCATGGCACTATGGGTAATATCTCTGAATATGGGTCCCTTTCATATCCTATTTTCTTCATAGAGCCAACCAAGCTAATAGGTTTTCAGAGAATGGGTAATACTGTTTTAGTTATTTCTTTCTCTATTCAAATTTCTACCAGATCTTGAGTTTTAAGATGAGAATGAGCTAATTTCAAAAAAGAATAAAGAAGATGAATTTCAAAAGTTGTACTTTCTGTGTGTTTTCCCCTATCTGTTACCACACGTCTCATTCCCTTCCTAGCCATGGAAGTCATTTACACACTACCCACTTAGGTCTCACAATATTAATTTCTACCCAGTACAGAACTATAAATGGATCCCCTCAGTGGGGGCAACACTGATTTCAGAACTAAATTGCCATTTTAGTATTCAGTATGATGTTGCTTGAGTTTAGCTTCCCTATCTGCATAATCATGACCCAAATAAGCATGGCTCATTACCTTGAAAAGGAAACTCTTTGTAGGCTAACTTTACCTACCCTGTGTTGATTGAATTTTGACTGCCTCAATTTCTGTTCTGCCTTTTGTTCTAGGGTTCAAAATTACATGTATTTTTGGTCTCACCTGACTGGTTCTCTGAATTTCTGTCTCTTTTTGTCTGTGATAATGTAATTCACACCTATCTAGTCACCCTCCAAGGCTCTAGGTCAGAGTTGCTTTCCAGTTAGCATTATTGACCACATTTGGCTGGAGTGTTTTCTATATAGGTATGAAGCTACCTTAGGAAGCCAAAATAATGAAAACAATTCACATATTTTGAGCATCTCCATACGCCAAGAACTGTTCAGAGAACTTCTTGAATTATCCCAATGACCCTCACAATCACTATATGAGACAGGTACAATTAGTATGTTGAGGAAGCAAAACTAAAAGAAGTTAAATAGATGAACAAGTGATAGAGGTGAATTTAAGCTCAGGCAGTCTGACTTCAGAACGTATGCATTTAATCTTTCTGTTACCTTGTCTACCAAAAAGTGGCAATGGACTAAGAATAAACCCATTAAATCATTCAAGAATAATCGGAGAAGGTCTCAAATGATGGGACACTATTTCAAATAACTACACTGGAAGTTATATTAATTTTTTTTTTTTTTTTTTTTTTTTTTTTTTTTTTTTTTTTTTTTTTTTTTGAGACGGAGTCTCGCTCTGCCACCCAGGCTGGAGTGCAGTGGCCGGATCTCAGCTCACTGCAAGCTCCACCTCCCGGGTTTACGCCATTCTCCTGGCTCAGCCTCCCGAGTAGCTGGGACTACAGACGCCCGCCTCGTCGTCCGGCTAGTTTTTTGTATTTTTTAGTAGAGACGGGGTTTCACCATATTAGCCAGGATGGTCTCGATCTCCTGACCTCGTGATCCGCCCGTCTCGGCCTCCCAAAGTGCTAGGATTACAGGCTTGAGCCACCGTGCCCGGCCGGAAGTTATATTAATTTTTAAGTGCAAGAGGCCCAGCAGCCCCCATTGGAGGATTATCTTATAACATCAAGGTTATCAAAGGCTAACTAGTCAAAAATAATAAATTGGTACAGCCTTTATGGAAAATAGTATGAAATTTCCCAAATAACTAAAAGTAGAACTACTATTCAATCCAGTAATTCCACTACTGGGTATACACCCAAAGGGAAAGGAATCATACTATAGTTTTTAAAAAACCTATACTGATATGTTTATCACAGCACTACACACAAAGGCAAAGTCATGGAATCAATGTCAGGCAATGGAGGACTGGATTAAAAGAAAAAAATACACACACACATAAACACACACACGCACACACACCATGGAATACTACTCCGCACTAAAAAAAATAAAATAAAATAATGTTTTTTGCTGCAACATGGATAGAACTAGAGGCCATTATCCTCAGTGAAATAATTCACAAACAGAAAGTCAAATATTTTCTCACTTATAAGTGGGAGCTAAATAACGAGTACATGGATGTACAAAGTGGAATAATGGACATTGGAGACCTCAAAACGTGGGAGGGTCAGGGGTGAGGGTTGAAAAACTACCTATTGGATACAATGTTCACTATTCAGGTGATGGGTACACTAAAAGCCCAGACTTCACCACTACACAATGTATGCATGTAAGACACCTCACTTGTACCCCCTAAATATATAAAAATAATAATAAACACAATAATAATAAATGTACATAACTGTACAACAGTGGACTTGTTTATGTCTCTGAACAGATTGTGAAGCTTATGAGAGAAGAAACTGGGACTGTCTTGATCACTGATGGATGCCTAACTCCTCTTCTAAGGTCTGTTTCATAACAGAGACCCAGTGAATATATGTTTAATGGACAAGTGAAAGAAATGTTTTGGGGTAATCCCTGTAAGGAATATGGTTATAGACTCAATGGAATAAAAGGTTCAGCAATAAGGTTATTAAATGGGGTCAAAATATGGAGAGCCTCTTTTTTCTTAATAACTTCATTCCAGGTATAATTGACATACAACAAGTTCTACATGTTTAAAACATACAATTTGGTAAGTTTTGACATTTGTATACACCTGTAAAACCATCACTACGATCAACACATAATGGACATATCTATTCCCCCGAAAACTTCCCCTTGTTTTTTGGTAATCTCCCTTTCCTGCCTTTTTCTACTCCTTTCCCATCCCATCTCCAGGCAACCACTAATCTACTTTCTGTCACTATAGTTTGCATTTTCTAAAATTACATATAAAAGGAGTCATACCATAAGTACTGTTTTGTCTGGCTTCTTCCTCTTAGAACAATTATTTTGAGATTTGCTCACATTGGTGCATGTATCAATAACTAATTTCCTTTTATTGGTGAGTGGTATTTACTGTATGGATGTACCACATTTTGTTTATCCTTTCAACTGTTGCTGGACATTTGGGTTGTTTCCAGTATTGAGCTATATAAACAACGACATAAAGATTTATATGTAAAGCATCGTATGGACAACCACCTTATTTCTCTTGGGTAAATGGCCAGGGGAAGCATGGTTGGGTCATGTGGTAGTGGTATGTTTAGCTTTCGAAGAAACTAACAAATGCTTTTCTAAAGTGGTTTTACAATTTTGTATTCCTATAAATAATGTATGAAACATCTGTTTGCTCTCCATCCTCCTAACACTTGGTTTTTGTCATTGGTATTGCTATTGATAATCAGTGTCAGAATTTTAGCCATTCTGATAAGTGTGAAGTGGTTCCTCTCTGTGGTTTTGATTTGCATTTCCTAATGAATATTGATGTAGAAAACTTCCTCATACGCTCATTTTCCCTCTGTATACCTTACTTCATGAAGTGTCTGTTCTAACCTTTTGCCTATTTTTAAGTGGGTTTTTTTTTTTTTTTTTACTGTTGAATTTAGAGACTTTATAAATTCAGGATACAAATTTTTTATCTAGGTTCTTACATAGTCATTAATAGTGACTAGCACTTACTTTATGCACATTATCTCAATTCTTACAACAATCATGTGAGGAAGATCCTATAATTATGACAGTCTTACAAAAGAGAAACCTGAAGTTTACAGAGTTTAAGTAAGTTGGTTAAGATTTACAGCTAATAAGGGGTACAGCCAGAATTTGAACCCCAAAATCCATACTTTTTTTCTGAATTGCAAAGAGCTGGGAAAATCAGTTCTCACTAAAGCAAGCTCTCCAAGAAAAAAAGGAAAAATAAAAGAAATATTTTTTACTGTTAGAGAACAAGCTGTTTTTGAAGAAGTTTTAACATGAGTCCCCATAACACATTTTGGAACAGAGAGTTCTACTGCAGAATAGAATAGATGGGTTAGGTCAATCATAGCTTGTCTGTACCTAGCATCCTTCTTTTGTCTGGGTGTACCTGCATTAACCAACTACAAAATGTGAAGGGTATAATCTAAAGAGGAAACAAATGCCAAAAAGTATAGTGAGGTCACTTTCAAATTTGTTGTGAGGGAACAAGAACTGACACCTTAATGCTTCCTGGTAAAAGTGACATTAGAAATAACTCATTCTACAGACTTTTGGAATTACTTTCCCTTTTCAGTCAGTGTGCCTTGGTATAGGTGCTCATATATTTTATTCACCTTGTTACACCAAATCTTTAATTCGACAACTATTTTATGCCCATTTTTCTGCTGACACTTTATAAAGACATAGAATAAATAACAATAAATTTATGAAACACAATTTTTAAGAGTTATATTTTAAAATATTTAACTACCAATGTGGCATGGTCACTGATCAATAATGTCAAGCACCAGCCAATATGCCATGCTGGTATATATCAGAAAAATACCAGTCTGACAATAATTATTATCTTGTTATTATATTGTTTTTCCATTTACAACACATTTTTATATTAAGTATCTCATTTGAATCTCATAGCACTGACAGCTAGGCATGATTATCCCCACTTCACACATAAAACTGACCAGAAAGGTAAATTATCTTTTCCTCTGCTTTCCATAGCTATTTAATAATACAAATGGGAACTGAAATTAAGTCTTATGATTCATGATCCAATAATGTTCCACTATTCCCAACAGTCTCTGGCTCCAAGGAACAAACGGTCCTATTGAAATAATGTGTGCACACCTATGAAACAAAGACAATACACTTACTGAAACAAATATATGCTTAATGCATGAGCTTTAGTTTCAGAGAAGGTTTACAAATTTAAAGATAAGACAGTTTAAAAATTGATCTTCCAAAAATGTTGGCAATTACTAAATATTCCCAGATTGAAGGAGGCTCCAGAGCTCCACTTGTTCTTGATCAAACCCATCACTGGCATCCTCTCCCCAGGTTCTAACCTTAATGCTGCTCACACTAGTCCAAGCCTACAAAGCCTTGCTCCTTACGGTATGATCTTCAAATAAGTATTATCAGCCTTACCTTGAAGCTTGTTAGAAATGCAGACTCTTAGCTCCCCACCCCACAACAAGATTGTGAATCTGAATTTGCACAAGATCCCAAGGGGATTTTCAAATACATTAATGTTTGAGTAGTATTCTCTATCACCTATCATACCCAGATAAGTTTGCATCTCCAATGTGATCCTACAGTCATTGTTAAACATGCCTCTCCCCAGCTCTTCGACTGGATGCTCTGGAACTTACAATCTATACTGGGAAGATTTCCTATACCTTTAAATGTCTTTTTAGCTCCTCCACCAGTTGTGTGTAAAGCTTGGTTTCTTTCTGTAAAAACTGCTTCCCTTGCTGGCCTTTCAAGTGAGAGCTGTTATTCCTTTTACATCCCACATTGCACACAGAGCCTGGAGGTAAGGCTAGGTCCTTTCCGTGCTCATTACAATAATTTATAGTCAATTATTGCCTTCTTCCTCCTTCAAATATCCTACCTTTTTGAAAACATACGCCATCAACCTCTGCCACTATTCTCCTGCCTTGTGGCAGTCATCTGCCACCCTCATTGCTTTCCTCAACCACCTGAAGACCTAAGTTTCAAATTCACCATCTTATTCTTCACTGCTGCTTCACCACCACTCACCTCTTCACCCTCTTCACCTCCTCCGCTCTATATTCTGTCAGCAACTTGACCACTTCCACACCAATGCTGTGGTCTCCATCCAAATCCTTGACTATCTCCCCTTCAGGTTTCTACTTCACTCCACCTCATTCACCCACTACCATGGCCACTACTAGACCTTGCCATTACTAGTAACTGCATTGTCCCTTAAATCTTTTTTCAAACATCTGCTCTTATTTTTGCAGCTCTGTTAACTTTAGAATCTGCCTTGCTCTCCTCTGCAAATTCATCAGGACCTCCATCCCACTGGCCTCACCACTTTTTACTATCCATTCATAACCTGTTTTGTGTCCTCAGTTCCTTCCTTACTTTTCTTATATTTCATGAGTAATCGGTATAATCACTCCTTTTATATACTCCCAAATTATTTGTTCCTCTTTTCTCCTCTAGCCTAGTTTGGCAAAACCTCAACTTTAGTTCAACTCAGCTATCCGTCTGTTTTGTAACTACACTCAAGCAGCTGCATGAGGCTGGAGAAAAACTCACACAGGTCTAACCTGGCTCTCTTCATATTTTTGACTTTCAAACTTAAGTGGGCCTTTAGCACTATCCAGCAATTTTACTATATTTCCCAAACAAATTCACTCTTCCATCCTGCAATCACCAACACTGTCTCCCTCTCCTCATTCTCAGCTCTTGACTCACTTCTTATTTCATCGAGAAAATCAAAGCAACCAAAAGATAACCATTGCATCTTTTCAATACCAAATCTCTCAAGCTGTCTGCTTCTTTACTCAAAATCTTGGATTTTTCACCTAGAGAAAGCCAAACCTTCCATTTATTACAGGGTCTCACTGCCTCTCACCAAGCCAAGACTTTACACCTATAATCAACATTTCTTTCTCCTCACCATCAATTTCCACCTAAATATGAAATCATTACCAATGGCATGCAAATGTTTTATAATTTTACATATATATGCACATATGTAAAATATTTAAAATATTTCAATTGACCTCATGTCTCTCTCCAGCTATTTTATTTCTCTACTCACTTTCAGAGAAAAAAAAAATCCATGTAATATTAGTATCTCTTCACTTCATATTTATTCACTTTTTAACCCACTTTGGGCAGGTTTTTGACCCCACCACTGCATGAAAGCCACTGTTATCAGGGTCACCAACAAATCCCATCTCGCTAAGCCCACTGTTAGTTCTCCATTCCAATCTGTACTACCCACATCCTCTCCTTCTGGTTCCTCTTCTGCCCCAGGAATTTTGCTGGATCCTGTTCTGACCTCACTAACAACTAACCTAAATTCTCAACTAATCTAAATAAAACATGAATTACTACCAGGTTAGCATGCTCCTTATTGTAAAAAAATGCAAATTGAATGATAGACTCTTATTTAAAATAACAAAAATAATTTATAAAACAGTGAGACCACGAGGAATATATCATGTAATATTATTTCAGGTATTATTGCAGGAAACTTTGTTATTTATTAGCTGTGGGGACATAAATTAAGTCATGTCATTTCTCAGAGCCTCCGTTACTCCATCAGTAAAATGAGAAGGTTCATGTTAAGAAAAATTCTAAGACTATTTAGTTTAGAATCTGAGACAGAAACTCTAAGAATTCTTTGTGAATGAGATGTATTATTAGTCAGTAGCTGAAGCCAGAACCAGAAGTGTGTGAACATTAAAGAACTGGCCATATCATTGGTTTGAGGGAGATACCGTAATTCAATGATCTGTCAAATATGAGAGAAAATAGTAGTCACCAATCTGGCATTATATCAGGGCCCTGGAAAGCATGGTCCAATCACAGAACTTGTTTGAAATATGCTTCCTCCCTGCTTCTCAGAGCATGAAATTTATTTAATAGGAAACAAGAACTTTCATTTTACAGTTAGAGATAAGGCATATAACTAAGAGTCAGATAAGTAGGGGAAGGGAAAAAGAAGGCTCAGGAAAAAAGCTAGGATGTGCAAGAGAGACATCTCAGGGGAGGTAAAGACTGCAAGGGCCAGGATTTCCTAAAAATGTCACCTACTTCATAGTTTTGCTACACAATCACTTTCTGGTTTCTGTGATGTAACCGAGAAAATCATAACTACTTTTATATAACACTTTGTAATCAGCACTCAAGAGTTTTTAGATAATTCAGAAAAATTAAAATGTCTATTATCTATCCTCTTATAATGCCAAATATTCATTAGTCTATTTGCTTTATCATTTCAGAGCAGAAACGGACCTTAAAGATCACAGACGAAACATCAACTTCACAGATGATGACACAGAAATTGAATCTACTGAACAGAGGTAATACAAACTAGAGCATCTTGATCTGGATTGGAATCCTCCAGTTTTTACTCAAGCATTGAAAGAAATACAAACAGTAAATAATGCATATTGATTGGTTACCATCATGTGCCAGGGATATGCTAAATATGTACATGATTATTTCATTTCACCCTATCAACTTGAAAGCTTTTTACATATCTCTCACAGATGAAGAAACACATATTTAAATGATTAAGTCATTATCCCAAGTCACATCAGATTCAAATCCAGGCTTCTAACTCCACGTCCTCATCTCTTAGCCACAAGACCATACTTCCTCTGTCTTGCCACTGGGTGCAGGGTAATGAATACTAAACGCTGAGTATATGTGAAACATTTTTGCTATCTTCAAAACTGGCTTTAAATGCAGACCTTCCTGCCAAGGCTGAAATGTGTCTAATCTGAGATGAAGTAGGAAATTTGGAGGAGTCATGCTGAGAAAATTCTGGCAGACCTACAACACATAGCATATGGAGAACAACATGAGAACATAACACAGCTCACTTCTGTTTTCACCAGCACTTGTGGCTCCCCAGCTACTCCAGAAAGCACCCAGCACAGCAAGGCCATTGATATATTGTTCATTGGCAAGACATTTTGAAGCTTAGTTTCTCCGTAGGGATTGTAAATTTTATAGCATGAATATAAACTAATGGGACTTCTTTTTAAATAAATGTACCCACACATTAATCCAGATGACCCCTACTATTTTAGAAGTGGCTATTTTATGACACTGCCTAGGTTAATTGACAGAAGATAAACAAGCAATATAAGTTAGATAATATTCTAGGTGGAAAACATCTTTATGGCTCATCAATTCCAATCTCTTCACTACAAAAATGGGAGAAATTGAGGTCCAAAAATAGGCATCTAACTTTATCCAGGATCACATTTTAAGCTAAAGGCATATCTAAGTCTAGAACTCAGATTTCCAGATTTCAACCTACTGCTTTTATCTCTGTAAATATTAGCTTAGTAAGTTGTACATGCCAAGTTGAACATATACTCAAGCAGACAGAGAGAAAATTTAAAAGGAAAGATAATGGAGAAGAAGTATGTCTGATGGAGACCAGAAAGTGATAACAACAGAAGGGAAGAGCCTTCTCTATTTGAAGTTAAGACAGTAAGTAAAATAGTTACAGTTATTGAACACTTTTACCTATGATGAGCTAAAATGCTAAAAATGAGTGACTTATTTATTCATTTAGCAAATTTTACTGAGTGCTTAATAGGTGCGAATAATTGTGCTGAGTGCTGAAGATACAACCATAAATAAAATAGACCTAGTCCCCATTTTCATAACATTTTACATCCCAAAAGGATAGACAGACCAAATAAAATAAGTATATACCCAAAGGATTATAAATCATGCTGCTATAAAGACACATGCACACATATGTTCATTGCAGCACTATTCACAATAGCAAAGACTTGGAATCAACTCACATGTCCATCAGTGACAGACTGGATTAAGAAAATGTGGCACATATACACCATGGAATAGTATGCAGCCATAAAAAAGGATGAGTTTGTGTCCTTTGTAGGGACATAGATGCAGCTGGAAACCATCATTCTCAGCAAACTATCACAAGAACAGAAAACCAAACACCGCATGTTCTCACTCACAGGTGGGAACGGAACAATGAGATCACCTGGACTTGGGAAGAGGAACATCACACACCGGGGCCTATTATGGGGAGGGGGAGGGAGGGAGGGGGGAGGGACTGCACTGGGAGTTATACCTGATGTAAATGACGAGTTGATGGGTGCTGACGATTTGATGGGTACAGCACACCAACATGGCACAAGTATACATATGTAACAAACCTGCACGTTATGCACATGTACCCTAGAACTTAAAGTATAACAATAATAAATAATAATAATAATAATAATTTTTTAAAAAATGAAATTCTCAGGTGGGTTGATCATTGCTTTATATATTTTGAAGCTATACTGTTAGATGGATATGTTAATATTAATTTTTAATGAATACGATTATTTTCTGATTGCTCTGTGAACTAATATAGAACATCTTCTTTGTCACATGAGATATTTGCTGAATTAAATCTTTATTTTGTCAGAGATAAAAAAAATTTTTTTAAAGTATCCCATTAAAAAGAAAAGTATTTATCCCATTAAAAAAACCAAAAAATAAAAGTATTTATCCCATTAAAAAAAAATAAGACAGGTAAATACAAGAGGAAAAAAAATCATCAAAAAGTCATAAATTCAGAGTGCTGTTAAGGTGCCAAACCAAAGGCTGAAACAGAAAATAATATAGTATATTACTTTAGGTAGAGTTCAGGGGAAAGTCTTTAAGCAAGAGACACTTAAGCTAAGAACTGAAATGTGAAAAATAGGCATTTCCGCAAAGCCACAGGGCAAAGAACATTATAGACTGAAGGAGCTACACGTGCAATGACCATGAGGCAGGAAAAAAAAAAAAAAAGCAGGTCAGAGCAATGGAATGACTCCTCTGTTGCTGACATGCTTTGGTTGAGGAGGATGATGGCAAAAAATGAGGTTGAAGAAATGGGCAGGTGGTCCCACACCACTCTCAAATAAGGGATTTTAAGTTGGGGATCAACACCATTATTTTGTATTTTTTGAAGATCACTTTTTCAAGTTCAGATGGGCTAGACTGAAACCCAGCTAGGACCAAAATGTAGGTATCCCAATTATGTGCATGGTAATCCTGAACAAGTCTGTTATCTCTTACATGTTTACCTGATAGTGGGAATGTCAAGTGAGTTGACAAATATAAAATCCCTTTGAAGAAACAATAAAAACTAAATTGAGGGTATATCCTATATATATATATCTGGGGAAAATATATCCTATATTGTCCCAACACAAATAGATGCTCATTGAAGACTGGAAAAGATGTCAGTCTCTTATCCAGTTCTCTGGCAGTATTCCATATCTTCTGTACAACAATCCTGACAAGACATGCAATTCTGACCTATACAACAGAAAGTTGAGGTTGAGAGAGCTTAAAATGATTTCTCTATCAGTAGGGAGTCAACATTTGTTTCTAAGACTCTTGATCTATCCCACATCTCAACTACAATTCTTATTAAGTCTCCTCCCTAGCAAGGAGCTCTTAAGATCTTCAGGTTTGACAGTTGCTTAAAATAACTAGCATAATATCCAGAACCTACAAAGAACTCAAACAAATCTACAAGAAAAAAACAAACAACTCCATCAAAAAGTGGGCAAAAGATATGAACAGACACTTCTCAAAAGAAGACATTTATGCAGCCAACAAACACATGAAAAAATGCTCATCATCACTAGCCATCAGAGAAATGCAAATCAAAACTACCATGAGATACCATCTCACACCAGTTAGAATGGCAATCATTAAAAAGTCAGGAAACAATAAATGCTGGAGATGATATGGAGAAATAGGAACACTTTTACACTGTTGGTGGGACTGTAAACTAGTTCAACCATTGTGGAAGACAGTGTAGCGATTCCTCAAGGATCTAGAACTAGAACTACCATTTGACCCAGCTATCCCATTACTGGGTATATACCTAAAGGATTATAAATCATGCTGCTATAAAGACACATGCATATGCATGTTTATTGTGGCACTATTCAGAATAGCAAAGACTTGGAATCAACCCAAATGTCCATCAGTGACAGACTGGATTAAGAAAATGTGGCACATATACACCATGGAATACTATGCAGCCATAAAAAAGGATGCGTTCATGTCCTTTGTACGGACATGGATGAAATTGGAAACCATCATTCTCGGCAAACTACCACAAGAACAGAAAACCAAACACCACATGTTCTCACTCGTAGCTGGGAATTGAACAATGAGAACACTTGGACACAAGAAGGGGAACATCACACACCGGGGCCTGTTGTGGGGTGGGGTGAGGGGGTAGGGATAGCATTAGGAGATATACCTAATGTGAAGGACGACTTAATGGGTGCAGCACACCAACATGGCACATGTATACATATGTAACAAACCTGCACGTTGTGTACATGTACCCTAGAACATAAAGTATAATAAGAATACATAAATAAATAAGTAGCATAAAGACCAAAACTAACCTTTCTATTAATAAAAAGATAAACATTTCTGCCAAGATTTACCACTGTTCCTAGGGGACCCAGACGGCTTAGTTTAATTATAACTAATGCAGTACCCCAAAACACTCTGATATCCTTAGGATGTGAAATTACAAAAGACTCATTGTAAATAACACTTGAACTCTAGAAGGAAAAGACAGAAATATATCAAATGATGCACGCTGATGTATTTGAAAGACTAAGAAACAAAGATAAGAGAGTAACAGGTCCTGCTGTCAGCCTGACTGGGATACCTGCTGATAAGCCAGTTCTGAGCACTGAAACTGTTCATCTTCTTAAGGCTTCAGGTCCATCGACAATACCTTCTAGAGTGAGCCATGCTTCATTAGGAGGCTTGGGTCAGTGACTTTAAGTTACTAAGTCAAGGTTAACATTTGGAGTGGGGAAGTGGGGTCTCCAGATTTATCTCCACCTCCATTAATTTCCTTCCCATTGGAAAAGAAAAGATGGGTTCTCTGAAAGTCTTTGATTAAAGAAGTAGAAACTAGTAGAAGAGTTTGTCAGACAAAGAGATAGAAGGAAAAACAGCTTCTCATTTCAGCTAAACCAACCTGCCTCTTGGTTGCTGGGTCTCTTACAGGCACTCTTCTATCTCTAGGACTTGTTTCCTCATCTCTAAGAGAAAACTTCACCTTAGATTACATCTACGGGTCTTCTGTTCTAACAAAGACAGTTCACAATTAGTGATGACTCAACATAAAATATTGTGACTTTACGAGGTACAAAAATGATATAAATTTAGTAGAAACCATAACCTCATTGTAAGTTGAGAAACATCTATAGTTTGTGATTTTATATACAAACACTCAGATTAACTACTCTGTCTGGGTCATGAATCTGAGCTTTCCTAAAGGTAGTAAAGGGTTTACAAGAAGCCATTTATACATTTGCTAGTTCTATCTGTTACTAGTGGTGCCCATTTGTGATACTTGGAGTATAGTCTACAACTGTGAAATAGAAAATAACAAGATTGTCAGCTCTTCAAGGAGCTGAGCTATGTATTTGCTAACCTGGGAATGTTCATCAATATGTTCATGAAAAACAGGCTAATTGTAGTAAAATGAAACAACCATGTGAGAACCTGAATCCATTCCATTTGCTGTAAGGGTTCATCTCCATTAACTCCAACACTCCTTCACTGAAGCATATATGTTAGGAATATAGGAAAAAGGTTTATGACTCCTGTTGCTAACTTCTTACTGCTCTACTGCCCCTAACTAAGGATAAGTTCACGTTGGTCTGTGTTTAGGCCTATATTCCAGCATCACCATAGCAACATTTTCCCACCCGTAAAGCATGAGATGGTAATGAAGACAACTGCTGTATAATGAGCTGGGCATAAACAAAGGCAGAGCTTCCAACGGGTAAAGGAGAAGGAATAAATGCTTGCATCTTGGCCTTATCAGAAGGATTTCCCTAGGAGAGAGAAATGTATTATACATACTTATCAATGCAATATTAATATATTGACATATATTCTTAGGTCAAGACTTCAAGTTGAATGTCAAAGATACATTCATTGCTAATTTGTGACATTCTCATCAGGCTTGGCACCTGTGGTTTACTATAAATTGCATCTTGATCATCCGCATATGCATTTTCCATGATTTTAAGTGTGCCAGTGTAAGGGAACTCATTTGATGTTGTGTGCATCTCTGACTGGGGAGTTTTATTTTTGTTTAGAATCCAAGTTTATCACTTCTCCACTAGCAGAAAATAAATGAGAAGGAATGAAAGAGCTAAAACTCTTTTGCGGGTAGAGAGATGATATCAACTGGGGAGACTCAATGATATTACTTCACCTTTTTATTCCCACCATGCAACACAGGCCTTGTACTTGGTAGGCACTGGTCAAGGTGTATTGGATGGATGAATGGATGGATGGATGGATGGACAAATGAGTAGACAATAAGCATAAGGTTCCTCTTGCTGCCACTCCTATTGTGCCCTTATGTCCCAGTTCCAATAAGTACGTAGTGTCTGGTTGCTCTGTGCCTGACTCCTCTGGCTGGGCAATTTGTCTGGTGCTGCTGGATTCTAGGACTGAGATGTAGCCATTATATTAACATAACTAGAGTCTTGCCAGTGTAGCTCTCTGCTGACTGATTTCCTTATTGCTACCTTCCTGCCTGAACCACGAAAATCACTGCTCCAGGATTTCTATAGCTCAGTACAACTTACTACTCCTTCCCTGAACCCTAACACCACTGCTTGATGGCATTTCAGCTTGCTGCTCTCTTCTTCCCACAGTATATTCTGGACTATAATTTTTCAAAGCACTTTCACAGTTTCTGTTTCTATCCAGCAGGCATAATCTCACCCAGTCACTTCAGAAACTGCACATCTAAAACTTCTACCCAGACTTGTGGCAGAAAGGAAGAGCTTCCATGTCTCCTGATGTTCTCTATCTGGGATCCATTCTCTATGAAGACGCTTGGAATGTTTATTTTGGATAGTCTCTCCCTGAATAGCCAGTGCTATATAAGATAATTCAAAAAGTATTACTTGCTAAATTGAAATTTATTCAACACCCTGACCTTTCTCTTTCATGGCCATCTTCTCTCTAGTGACAATCTCTACTTCATCTGGGTCACCCTGTATTGTACCATACCCTAGACCTTTCCTTTAGTCATGACTACTTTACTTCCAAAATGACCTATTTATACATCTCATTGAGATCATAATCTTCTATTCTTCCAGTTTGCTTCTTCAATTATTCTCATTGTAACTGCCAGTTCGTTAATCCTTCATTTCTCCCCTTTCTTCTATTTTCTTCTCTTAATATCCATGATTATTTAAAACACCCTTAATGGAACTCAAGCTCCATTGTTTCTCTATTTCTGTGATTTTTTTTTCATTATGCCTTTCAAGCAAATCTTTATCTCTATTTGTAAAACTTTATCTACTGTCCCTATGACTCTAATCAAGCAGCCAGGTATGACTGGCTGAAATCACAGTATTAGGAAGAGTACTTGAATAATAAATTCATGCTTTTAAGGGATAGCTGTTATCTTGTGGACACAAAGTACCTACATCACTCACCACTCTCCTCACTAACACGTAGGCTCCTCAAGAGTAGTGAGTCCACGTTATTCACCATATATCCCAAGGGCCAGAACAGTGGCCGCTCACCAAATGAGTGTTTGACCAGCCTAAAGCAGGACTTCATTGTCCCCAGTAAACTTAAAACGTTTCCCTATTAACTCAGTTTCCCCTTTGCTGATATGACTAATTGACTATTTCCCATTTGCTGATATGACTAAGTCCTCAAAGTTCTTCCTGGCCACCTACCTTTCTTTTATCCTAAGCCCCTAAAGGGGGAGGACCAGCCCAAAGAAGGCCTTTGTTGTCACCAATAAACTTAAAACTTTTCCCCATTAACTCAGTTTCCCATTTGCTGATATGACTAACTGATAGTTTCTCATTTGCTGATATTATCAATTCCTCAAAAATTTCCCTGGCCCGTTACCTTTCTTTCATCCTAAGCCCCTCTCCCTCTCACCTCTTTGATAACTCTCAGCAGAAGCCCTTGCATTGTACTTCACAAGGAAACCAAGGTCACCTTCTTGTCTGTTCTCTTTCCCTAGGCAACTCACCCACACTGACAGTTTTATCTCCTACAAAGTATCAAGCATTACAACCTCTTGTTTAGGCCTCCCCTGTGAATTCTAGGCCTTTTAATCTAACCTCCCCTGGATTATCACACTGGCTGTCGCAAAAGTATATCCAACCAGCACATCCAAAATTAAACTCATGGTTTTTCACTCTGAGTTCAGACTCTTTTAGTGTTCTTTATCAACGAGAATGAGCCCCCCATCCATTCAATTATAGCAGTCAAAACCTAAAAATCATAATTGACACTCTCTTCTATACCCTCCATATATATAATCCACTACCACATTTGTCTGTTGTACCTTCCTAAACTTCTCCTACATCTGCCCACTTCTTTTTCCTCTACTCCAAAACCCAAGTTTAAGCCCCCCTTATTTCTCATACATTCCTACAATTGGCTCCAGACATATCTCATATCCACTCCTAACCCCTCCAATGTGTTCATACTACAGCTAGAGACATAGTTTCAAAATGTAAAACTCATCATATCACTCCCATGTTATGACCTAATAGCTTTACATTGCTTTTAGGCTAACACCAGAAAATTTAAAATGACTCATAACATCCTGCATGGTTACAAGCCACTCTCCAGGCACTTTCCATACATAACTCCCATTTGCTCTCTATACTCCAGCCAAATTACCCTTCATTTGGTTTCTCAAATGAATCACGCTTCTGCTAGAACTGCAACCTCTTCATACTGACACCTTTTCCTAAAATTTTCTCCCTGGGCTGTCTTCACCTGGTTAGCTCCTATATATCCTCTAATAGCACCACATTCACGACTTACTCAATCTTCTTCTCTGCTCCGCCAGACAAGGCCAAATCTCCACGTTACATTTTCCCTGAGTCTTCATGCATTTCTCTTCCATCATAGTTATTCCAATTATAATCACGCAAGTATAAATTGTAATTACATTCTAATTTTAATTGTACATCCAGTTAAGAGTTTATTTGATTAAATGAGTGTCCTGTCAGTAGATTCTCAACTCCATGGGGGCTCTGTGACTACTGAGATTAGGACTTCCATCCACTGTTCTTCCTCATTTTCTCCTATAGCCTCAATCATAAGCCTGAATTCTTTATTGAAATAACCAATGACAAACCTCAGCTCAAAAGTCTGAGGGAGAACGAATGAAGAGCATATACCTTTGGCATTCGTAGCTTATGTTCCTTCTGACTTCTTAGTTTATATACCTTCAGACTTCAGCTCCTGTTCATGTTACTCTTGCAGCCTGCTTTGCTACCACTGAAAAAGACTCCTTCTGTAGTATTATATTTCCCCCTCTCCTTGCTTTTGCTGTTTGGCCCTAAGGACAGACACCAGATCAATTTACAAAGCAGGTTGCTTAACTTTGGCTGTGTATGTGTGTGTGTGCATGCAACAGATTGAGAAAGAGAGAGGGAGGGAGGAGAGAGAGAAAGGAGAAAAAGACAAGAGACAAAGACAGAGATAGAGACAGAAATAGTGAGCTAGAGAGAGAATGAACCAGCCTAGGCAGAAATTAAGGTAGGAAAAAGTCATCAATTCTTATTTTAACCTGGGATAGGTCACTGTCCTTCTCTGACCTTCAGTTCCTCTTATATAAAATAAAGTTGCAAATTAGATGATCCCTGAGTTTCTTCCAGCTCTGAGAGTCAACAGCTCAAAATTGATCCTGTATTAAACAACATCTATTTCTTCCAGTATCACCTCAAGTACCTCTGAGAATTGATGCAAGAATGACTGGAGTAGTTTGAAAAACTCTAACAGCCTTGCCAGTTAAATAGGTTCTGTTCCCCTGACATCGTGCCCAAGTTCTCTGCTTTGGATATAGTTCCTAGACTCACAGGATCATACCAGTTCAGAAAGAACTATTGAGGTCATCTGATCCAGCAGTCCTCACACTTTCATGTGCAAACCAATCTCCTGAGAGTCTTGCAGATATGTGCACTCTGATTCAGGAGGTTGAGCTAGGCATAAGATTCTGCAAGTCTAACAGGCTCCCACATGATGCTGATGCTGTTGGTCTGCAGCAGACACTTGAGTAGTGAGACATGCATTCATCTTTGTCTGGTTTGTAATCCTTTCCAGTATCCCTGAATGGTCTCCACTCTCTCTTAAACATTTTCCCTTCAAGAGTTCAAGCAATTCTCCTGTCTCAGCCTCCCAAATAGCTGGGACTACAGTCATGCACCACCATGCCTCACTAATGTGCATATTTTCCAAGAGACAGGGTTTCATTATGTTGGCCAGGCTGTTCTCGAACTCCTGACCTCAAAGGATCTGCCCACCTTGATCTCCCAAGGTGCTGGGCTTACAGGTGTGAGCCATCACGCCCAGCCTGGAATGGTATCTTTTATTCTCTGTTCTTTATGGTGTTGTCTTTATGGTGTTGTCAAAAGTCTAGTTTTCTATTTATTTATTATTTACTCAGGACAATTTGTGTGAAAAGGTGTTTCAAATAAAAAAATAAAAATTGACCATGAAACATTAAATAATAGTCAACTTTAAACCAAATTAAGATGACAATATTGTACCTCAAAAAGGAAAAATTGATGAGGCCCAGCATTGTCAAGGGTTTAAGGTTTAAGGGCTTGCACACTCTCAGTCTTTTTGGTAAAACTGTAAATTTGAATAGTCCTTTTAGGAGAACTAAACTGTGAAAGATGAATTTAACTTTTCTAATATCTCTAAGACATGCTTTAAAAGAAGCATTAAAAAGAAGTACAGTTGCCCCTTTATATCCAGAGGTTCCACATCATTTAATTCAATCAATGATAGATCTAAAATATTCCAAAAATATATACAATGAAAAATAACACAAATTAAAAAACAAAACATTAAAACAGCCATTTACATAGCATTTACATTGTATTAGGTATTATAAGTAATCTAGAGATGATTTAAAGTATATGAGATAATGTGCATATATTATATGCAAATATTATGCCATTTTATATAAAAGACTTGAGCATGCACACATTTTGGTATCCACTAGGGTCCTGGAACCAATCCAATACAGATAACAAGGACAACTGTATATTAGGATTAGTTTTCTTAATCCTATCTTTTTGACTCAAGAATTCTACTTCTATGAATATGGTTATTGAAAATATTTTCATCCCAGTCAATTTTTTCTCCTTTATTTCAAAATTGAAAATGCAACTATTACTACTGTAATGTTTATCAAGCACTTACTGTGTGCCAGGTATATATTCATTTGTAGTGACCTTGAAGTAGATATTGTTATTGCCCCATTTTTTTAAACTTTTATTTTAAGTTTGGGAGTATGTGTGCAGGTTTGTTATTTGGGTAAACTAGTGTCATAGGGTTTTGTTGTACAGGCTATTTTGTCACTCAGGCACTAAGCCTATTTATTTCTACTGTTCTCTCCCTCCTCCCACCTTCCACCTTCGAAAAGGCCCCAGTGTCTGTTGTTCCCTTCCTCGTGTCCACGAATTCCCATCATTTAGCCCCCATTTACAAGTGGCAGCACGTAGTACTGGTTTTCTGTTCCTGCGTTATTTTGCTAAGGATAATAGCCTCTAGCTCCATCCATGTCCCTACAAAGCACATTATTTCATTCTGTTTTATGTCTGCATAATATTCCATGGTATATTTGTACCACATTTTCTTTATCCAATCTCTCATTGATGGGCATTTAGGTTGATTCCATGTCTTTGCTATTGTGAATAGTGCTGCAATGAACATTTACATGCATGTGTCTTTATAACTGAACAATTTATATTCCACTGGGCATATACCCACTAATGAGATTGCTGGGTCGAATGGTAGTTTCTGTTTTTATCTCTTTCAGGAATTGCCACACTGTTTTACACAATGGTTGAAATAATTTATACTCCCACCAACAGTGTATATGTGTTCCCTTTTCTCTGCAACCTTGCCAGCATCTGTTATTTTTGACTTTTTGATAGCCATTCTGACTAGTATGAGATAGCATCTCACTGTGGTTTTGATTTGCATTTCTTTAATGATTAGTGATGTTGAGCTTTTTTTCTTGATTGTTGGCTACGTCTATGTCTTCTTTTGAAAAATGTCTTTTCATGTCCTTTGCCCACTTTTTAATGAAGTTTTTTTCTTGTAAATTTAAGTTCCTCATAGATGCTGGATATTAGACTTTTGTCAGATGCATAGTTTACAAATATTTTCTCCCATTCTGCAGGTTGTCTGCTCACACTGTTGATAGTTTGTTTTGCTGTACAGAAACTCTTTAGTTTAATTAGATTCCATTTGCTGATTGCTGCTTTTTTTGCAATTGCTTTCAGTGTCTTTGTCATGAAATCTTTCCCAATATGTTCAGAATAGTATTGCCTAGATTGTCTTCCAGGGTTTTTATAGTTTTGAGTTTTACATTTAAGTCTTTAATCCATCTTGAGTTGATTTTTTTATATAATGTAAGAAAGTTTCAATCTTCTGCATATGGCTAAGCCAGTTATCCCAGCACCAGTTATTAAATAGGGAGTCTTTTCCCTGTTGTTTGTTTTTGTCAGCTTTGTCAAAGATCAGATGGTTGTAGGCGTGCAGCCTTATGTCTGGGCTGTCCTGTTTCATTGATTTAACTGTTTTTGTACTCATACTATGCTGTTTTGGTTACTGTAGCCTTGTAGTATAGTTTAAAATCAGGTAACATGACGGCTCTATTTTTGCTCTTTTTGCTTAGGACTGCCTTGGCTATTTGGGCTCATTTTTATTCCATATGAATTTTAAAATAGTTTTTTATAGTTCTGTGAAGAATATCATTGGTAGTTTTATAGGAATAGTACTCAATCTGTAAATTGCTTTGGGCAATGTGGCCATTTTAATGATATTGATTCTTGCTATTCATGAGCATTGAATTTTTTTTCCATTTGTTTGTGTTCTAATTTCTTTGAGCAGTGCTTTGTAATTCTAATTGCAGAGATCTTTCACCTCCCTAGGTAGCTGAATTCCTAGGTATTTTATTCTTTCTGTGGCAATTGTGAATGCGATTGTGTTCCTGATTTGGCTGTTGGCTTGGCTGTTGTTGGTGTTTAGAAATGCTGGTAATTTTTTTACATTGATTTTTTTATCCTGAAACTTTGCTCAACTTGTTTGTCAGCTGAAGGTTGCTCCAATTTTTACAGGTGTAGAAATAGTGACTCAGAGAGGCTAAGTATCTGCTCAAGGTCACACAGCCAGTAAGTGTAAGGCCTAGACATTTGGCAGTCCTGCTGCCTTTATTTTATTTTATATTTTATATATTTTATATTTCTATTTCCCCCCACCATCACTACTGTCACTATCTAAGCCCAAGTGACTGTTATCCCTTATTTAGACTAGTGAAATAGCCTATATCTCCTCATCTTTCCTACCTCCATTCATTTTCTCCCTGCAGCCAAGAGGGATCTTTTTGAAAATCATGTCTTTCCCCTTCTTAAAATGTTTCACTGGCTTCTTTAATAGCAAAGGGAAACAAAAGCAAAGGCCTTGGTGTGGCCTACAAGTCTCTGCATGGTCCTGATCTCACAGCATGCTCCCCAGGCTCAGTTGTTACCTGTGGAGGGTGTCCAGGTTCTTGGCATCCTGAACAAAGAATTGGACAAAATGCACAAACAAAGCAAGGAAAGAATGAAGCAACAAAAGCAGAGATTTATTGAAAACAAAAGTACACTCCTCAAGGTGGGAGCCTGACCGAGCATAGGTGTTTAAGAGCCCAGTTACATAATTTTCTGGGGCTTAAATATCCTCTAGAGGTTTCCCACTGGTTACTTGGTGTACACCCTGTGTAAATTAAGTAGTGGCCTACAATCAGTCTGACTGGTTGTGGAAAGTGACCAATCAGAGGCTGAAGTGAAGTCACAAAATTATACTCCTCTGCAAATAAAGACTTGGCCCAAGACTAGCCTGATTGGTTGTGGGAGGAGACCAATCAGAGGTACTTTCAGTTTTTCATCTGCCATGCAGAAAAAAGGGAGTTGCAAAGGGCGTAACCTCTGGTCCTTTTGATACTTAGGCATGGAAAGTTGGGGTTTTCCTTTTGATTTAGTTCTAGGAAGTCAGCACGAATAGACCTTAGGTTCCCTGCCTCCAGACCCTATTCTCCTGCCTCACAGTGGCCTCCACACCTCCTCCTCATGGGTACCAACCTCTCTTCCCTCCCTGGACGTTTGCACACACTCTTTGCTTTGCCTGGAATGCTCCTTTTCCAACCCTCACCTCCAATACTTCATGTTGTGAGTTTCTACTCTCTGATCTCTGCTCTAGATCACATCTCATAGCATTCCTAATAAAGTACCTCTCTTGTATGACCCCGCTATAGTTTTACATTATTATACGATTAGTTGATTAGTCTGTCTCTCTAAGTCATAAATATACTGACTATTTTTATTCAAAATACCTTTCACCAGGCTTGGCACACTGGTGTTATCTATAGGTAACCTTATTATATAAATAATACTAATATGAAAAATTGCTGCTTACTTTATCCTGTGAGCTAATTTATACCAGAACAATCTGTGAACATTTACAATCTGTTCTGGTGTAAATACTTCAGTGCAAAAATACTTCGACAAGTTATATTAACTTGAGTGCATAAAATTTTATTTTGTAATTTAAATGGAAAAGTCCCTAACATTGTGAATCCCAGAACTGAGTACATGTCAACTATGGACTGATCCTTGGGTGAATATATTTTATCGATAGGAATACTCTGTTTAAAGGTAGGTACCCCTGAAATGCATGGCTCAGTAATTCATGTGAAAATAGCATAGCTTTTGTTACATGGTGATTCTGAGCCACAACTCACTGCAAAGTCTTTGCATTCAGACAGCAAGAGGTCAAGTCCTGTACAAGTCCTGTGGCACTGATGATAATTAACTGTGTGAGTCTGTGAAGCATGTAACCTTTCTAAATCTTGGCTTTTCTCATTGTAAAATGTGGATAATAAAAATTCTCCCTCTTTGGGTTGTTACAAGGATTAAATTAGAGAATTCAAACAAAACACTTAGCTCAGTGCCAGTCGATCATGGAAGCTGGCGTTGTTGACGGTGATTTTCCCTCACAGAGAAGAGATGCTTAAAGAAATAGTAAGATTTTAAGCATGACTGGGGCAGGAAATTTTAGACAGTGGAGGCTTTTTTCTCCTTTTAAATCATATCACTAGCGAGGAGGACTTTACTGCGTCACATTCTGATCTACAGAGCAAACTGCATATTCTAGATGCAACTCAGGTATCTACTTTCATAAAGAAATAATTACCAAAGCCTCCATCTGCTAATGTTTTAAACACCCTTAGTCATTCTATGTTTTAAATCAATAAAAGGCATTGAGATTGGAGCTGAAACTGACTCTATTTCCATCAAAGAGTTCAGAAAGAAATCAACAGCCACCCATGATTCTCATTCTGGATATGTGAATGTGACATCTCTTGCCACAGAAATTTACCCTGAGCTTCTGGGAAACTGTAAATCCACAGATGTATCTATAAAAATTAATCTAAACCAAGGACCTTTCTCCTTTGTCTCCTATAAATCTGTTAGAGTACAGACCCACTAGACCTCATTTAAAAAACACTAGATTGATCATCAGGGTGGAAGAATGACTGTGATTAGCCAAATGCCACTGATATTTTTGGAACATAAAACGGACCTTAGCTTTCATAAAAAATACTCTCAGTTTAGTGAGGAGGAAAAACATTTTTGAAAATGGGCAAAGGACACAAATAGACATTTCTCCAAAGAATATGTAAAAATGGCCAATAGATATGTGAAAAGACCCTCAATGCCACTAGTGTCTGTCTGCTCAAACTAGTGCACATAGTCTTGTTCAGTCTATAACAGAACTGAAGATAACTCCCCTTGTTCTAGACACTCTATTTTCATTGTTGTTATCCAAGGTCACATGAGCATTTCCTAACTCCCTGGGATGCCAATGCTGAAGAGAACTGGAATGTTATGCCTCTGAATCAAAGTTCTGTTCCTACTAACAAGACTTTCTGAAAAAATTTGTTCACATTGTTAGTGTCTATAAAATAAACACTTTCTTACAAGATGATGATGATTTGCCTAATTATTCCTTTGACAAATGTGGTTGCTTTATATCCAATCTAGTTGCTACAAGGCCTCTTTATTTATATTCCCTTTGCTGAGTAAATCCTCGTTGCCCAGAACAGTACTAGATGTTAAAGCACAAGGAGAAGTCCCTGAGAAAGATAGGATTGAGAAGCCAACATCCCCATGGTCACATCTTCCCAGGAGTTTTGTTTCTCTGCTTCAGGTGGTGAAATTTTCCATATTATCCCAGATGCAGACAGTGTAACACAAAACTTTCCCTTCCCAGCCACAATTGACACAGGTGAAAAAGCCTTTGTTGTTTAAAGTCACTGAGAGTTTGGGGTTGTCACCTCAGCAAAATCCAGTCCAAGTTACTGACTCAAAACTGGATCTGAAAGTGGAGCATTGCTATAGAACTCTAAGTATATGGCATTTGTCTAGGGGCCAGATAATGGGCAAAGAAAAAAGTATTATTAGAAGCTGGTCTCACACCAGTTAGAATGGCAGTCATTAAGAAGTCAGGAAACAACAGGTGTTGGAGAGGATGTGGAGAAATAGGAACACTTTTACACTGTTGGTGGGATTGTAAACTAGTTCAACCATTATGGAAAACAGTATGGCAATTCCTCAAGGATCTAGAACTAGATGTACCACATGACCCAGCCATCCCACTACTGGGTATATACCCAAAGGTTTATAAATTATTCTACTACAAAGACACATGCACACATATGTTTATTGCGGCACTATTCACAATAGCAAAGACTTGGAATCAACCCAAATGTCCATCTGTGACAGACTGGATTAAGAAAATGTGGCACATATACACCATGGAATACTATGCAGCCATAAAAAAGGATGAGTTTGCATCCTTTGTAGGGACATGGATATAGCTGGAAACCATCATTCTTAGCAAACTATCACAAGAAGAGAAAACCAAACACCGCATGTTCTCACTCATAGGTGGGAACTGAACAATGAGATCACTTGGACTCGGGAAGGGGAACATCACACACTGGGGCCTATCATGGGGAGGGGGGAGGAGGGAGGGATTGCACTGGGGAAGTTATACATGATATAAATGATGAATTGATGGGTGCTGACGAGTTGATGGGTACAGCACACCAACATGGCATAAGTATACATATGTAACAAACCTGCACATTATGCACATGTACCCTAGAACTTAAAGTATAATAAAAAAAATTGAAAAAAAAAAAAAAAGAAAAAAAAAGAAGCTGGAAGTGTCCATGTGGGGAACTAATAACTTGCTCTTTTGGTTTATAGGTCTCTGGAACGAGAGGATCCTTATATGGATGTGACAGACAGAATAATGTTCTATTTTCTGTTATAAAGAACATCCTGGATATTCTCCAGAGATCCTGGATTTTTAACTTGCAGCTGTGACTGGGCTAGGAATGTTGGGGTACCTGCAATAGGGAAGGGAGAAGAGTCTTTTGCCTGCAAGAAAGAATGTTTATGTCCATAGGAGCACAACATATAGTCATTAATTCTAGTTACCAAGTAGTTCTGGCTTTCTCCTCCTAAGCACATGGTGAGATGGTTCTTTGTGCCCTCCTTGGGAGTAGGAGTTCCCATGTAATTGGATTTAGCCCTCAAATGTGAATGGAAGTGATCTCTGTCATTCCTAGGCAGAAAATTTAAGTAGGATCCCCTTCGGAATCCTCCTTTGGGAATTATAAAAACACCAGTTGAAGCCTAAATTCCAACGTGAGATCAATGTAGGACAGAGGCTACTGGAAAACCTTTGATAACATGTAGAATGAGCAAGAAAGAAACCTTTATTTTAATCCACAAAAATTTGGAAATTTTTGTTACTGAAACATAACCTAACCCAAATGACTGATATACTACGTGAGTTTCAACAATTCCCATAATCTGCATGTGCTTCTAATGGCAGGGATAAACAAAGAGCCTACCTCATAGGCAGTATTGTAAAGATTGTGTGTGCTGATACATGTAAAAGCTTACAACAGAGCCTGGAAAGAATAAGTGTTCAACAGATGTTATCTAGTGTTACTGTTTTTTATTGTATAGATTTTAGTAAATGCTACTGGTACTCCCAAATCATAATCCCTTGGCCCACTTTATTTTAGCTACAACTAGGAAGGATGGCCCTGTGCAAGCTCTGACTTACCCAGGCTGATAGTTGCATCATAAGTCTATTTTTCTACTCCATCGCCTTCCCTGACACATGGAAGCCTGTGCAACCCATGAGAAAGAATAGGCCAGAGATATAGGGGAGTTATTGCCCCAGGAGCAAACCTCAAACAACAGGGGACAGAAATTGGTGGGTAAATACTCATTTCTTATTTTTCAGGGGTGATCGAGAAGTTCTCTGTTCACTTATCAGGAAATCTCAGTGGAATTGACTCTAAATTATTGTTCTTTGAGGTTTTCTAAACATTATTTCCCTCTCTGTCCGTGGGCGTCACCCAAATATTTTTTCAAATATTTGAAGGTGATCCTTATGCCCCACTTTACTCCTCTGAGTCTTCTTCAGGCAAAACATCTCCACTTGCATCAAATATTACCTGCAAGATATTGAGCCCCTTGCTATTTTCACATCTTCACATAGCTGGTAAGTACAGGTGCAAACCTTGGTGACCTGGGGAACAGATGTCTATATACTTTCCTAGAAGCTATTCTGACTTGCTTTACTGCACTGAAAATTAATTAAAAGTTGGAAGTACTCCTCATTTTAGCAGCTCGAAGAACATCTCCCAGTTTTTAAATCTTGTAATAATCTTTCTGACCCCAATAAAAAGAAAGACATTACCATTATTAAATTATCATTATTATTCAATTGCATATCCTATTATTAAATGCTTATTTAAATACTATATTATTTAAAATAATTTACACTGAATATTTTACCAGGGACTATTTAACTCCCCTAGAAATCCTGTAAAGCAATATTGCTATTTTACTCATTTTACTGATGGAGTAACTGAGACTTACAGAGTGTAATTATGTTCCTTATGGTCACATAGCTAGTAGGAGGCAGAACCAAGATTTGAATCCCAAAGCTACGCTGCAGTCCATGCCTTTATTACTTCTATAACATCTCCCTGCATTGAGCCTGCTACTACATTCTGTACTAGGCATCATCCTGTTTGATTAGACCTACCCTGTCACAATGTGGAAATGCCTTTGAATTTTAGATTTCTTGCCTCATATATTAAGAAATATTGGCTGCACACAGTGGCTCATACCTGCAATCGCAGCACTTTGGGAGACCAAGGCAGGTGGACCATTTGAGGACACGAGTTCAAGACCAGCCAGGCCAACATGGCAAAATCCCATCTCTACTAAAAATACACAAATTAGCTGGGCATGGGGGTGCATGACTGTAGTCCCAGATACTTGGGAGGTTGAGGCAGGAGAATCGCTTGAACCCAGGAGGCGGAGGTTGCAGTGAGCCAAGATCACACCACTGCACTCTAGCCTGGGCAACAAAATGAGACTCTGTCTCAAGAAAAAAACTACAAAACTACAAAACACTGCTGAAAGAAATCATCAGTGACACAAACAAATGAAAACACATCCCATGCTCATGGAGAGCAGAATCAATACTGTGAAAATGACCATACTGCCTAAGGCAATATACAAATTCAACACAATCCTCACCAAAATACCACCATCATTCTTTACAGAATTAGAAAAAACAATTCTAAAGCTCATATGGAACCAAAAAAGAGCCACATAGCCAAAGCGAGGCTAAGCAAAAAGAATAAATCTAGAGGCATCACACTACTTGATTTCAAACTACACTATAAGACCATAGTCACCAAAACAGCATGGAACTGGTGTAAAAATAGGCACAAAGACCAATGTAACAGAATCGAAAATCCAGACATAAACCTAAATACTTATGGCCAACCGATCTTCAACAAAGCAAACAAAAACATAAAGTGGGGAAAGGACTCCCTTTTCAAAAATAGTGCTGGGATAATTGGCTAGCCACATGTAGGAGAATAAAACTGGATCCTCATCTCTCACCTTATACAAAAATCAACTCAAGATGGATTAAGGACTTAAACCTAAGACCTGAAACTATAAAAATTCTAGAAGATAACATTGGAAAAACCTTTCTAGACATTGGCTTAGACAAGAAACTCGACCAAAAACCCAAAAGCAATTGCAATAAAAACAAAGATAAATAGCTGGGAGCTAAATAAACCAAAGAACTTTTGCACAGCAAAAGGAACAGTCAGCAGAGTAAACCAGACAACCCACAGAGTGGAAGAAAATCTTCATAATCTATACATTTGACAAAGGCCTAATATCCAGAATCTACCACGAACTCAAACAAATCAGTAAGAAAAAAAAATCAATCCCATCAAAAAGTGGGCTAAGGACATGAATAGACAATTCTCAAAAGAAGATAAACAAATGACCAACAAACATATGGGAAAATGCTCAACATCACTAATAATCAGGGAAAGGCAAATCAAAACCACAATGCGATACCACCTTACTCCTGTCCACAATCAAAGCATCAAAAATCAGTAGATGTTGGCATGGATGCGGCAATCAGGGAACATTTCTACACTGCTGATGGGAATGTAAACTAGTACAGCCACTAGGGAAAACAGTGTGGGGATTCCTTAAAGAACTAAAAGTAGAACTACCATTTGATCCAGCAATCCCACTACTGGGTGTCTACCCAGAGGAAAAGAAGTCATTATTCGAAAAAGATACTTGCACATGCACCTTTACAGCAGCACAATTCACAATAGTAAAATTGTGGAACCAACCTAAATGCCCATCAATCAGCGAATGGATAAAGAAACTCTGATATATATATATACACACACACACATATATATATTCACATATATATTCATATATATATGAATACTACACAGCCATAAAAAGGAATGAATTAACAGCATTTGCAGTGACCTGGGTGAGATTAGAGACTATTATTCTAAGTGAAGTAACTCAGGAATGGACAACCAAACATCATATGTTCTCACTGATATATGGGAGCTAAGGTATGAGGATGCAAAGGCATAAGAATGATACAATGAAGGGACTTTAGGGGAAGAGTGGGAGGTGGGTGAGGGATAAAAGACAACAAATATGGTGCAGTGTATACTGCTCGGGTGATGGGCGCACCAGGTTCTCACAAATCTCTACTAAAGAACTTACTCCTATAACCAAATACCACCTGTACCCCAATAACTTACGGAAAAATATTTTTGTTAAAAAACAGAAAGAAGTATTTTCCATTTTCCTCAGTGCTAAGTTTATAGTCTGCCACTGTGCACCCTTATAAATTTAATGATCCTTACATCTAAATGAGACATTTTCATTAAACTTTTCCTATTTCATTAGAAAAATATGTTAAAGTGTGTTAATCGTGATTTTAACATCAAAACTTCCCTTTAACTAGAGGGCTCTAATTCTGGCTCTGCAATACCTATTACATGTCTATAATTACTATTAATGTTATTCACCAATTTTTCCTAGTTTTCCATCTTCTGTGCACATGCTAAGACAGCACTTCCTGACCCTGCTGTGGTTGAATGGGTACATATGATTAACTTTGGTCAATGAGCTGTGAGTAAAAGTGGCAATGAGTTACTTACTTTTGGGCTAGAGCCTGTAATTACCTACTTAAGACCATCTAGAGCTCTCTTTTCCTCTATCACAATGATAATCAAAATTCCAGAGAGTGACCACTGCATCAGCCTGGGTTTATGAGTGAGTATAGCATGAGACAGACCCTCAATACATTTGAAGTGCAAGAGAAATAAATCTTTATTATTTAAACCAAGATATGTCAATCATTTGTTACAGAAGCATAAACTATCTTAACTTGAGGGACAGCTTATTCTTCGACAAGTCACTTTTCCTCTCTAATTTTTAATGTCATCATCTAATTTAACAAATAAAAGGGAAAAAATTAACATTTAGTGAATGTCTCTTAAGTATAAGTTGCTTCGTTATATATAATTTAATTTAGTCTTCTCAATGACTATAAAAGGTATTGTCCCCTGCAAAAATATTCCTAAACCCAAAGAAATCTCTCAACTCCACTACTCATAGAATCCAAGCCACTACTATGTCTTAGGACTAGCCTCTTACCTACCTTCTGTTAAAATTTCTCCCTTGTTAATTCTCCAGTGTAAAATATTTTAAAGACTTCTCCCTGCAGTTTGAATCAGAGGCAAACTCTCTTCCATGGCCTATAAGAGTTTACATGAACTTGCACCTGCCAGCCACTTCAATCTCATCATTCATACTTTGCTGACCACTTATTAAATTCCAGTTATTCTGGTCTTCCTGATATTTTTCAAACATATCAAGCTTGTTTCCCCCTCAGGACCTTTGCACTTGCAACTGCTTTTGCTGAGTAATACACTTCCCTTAGCTCTTTCGTGACTGACTCAGCTAAAGTGACATCTCCTGAGATAAGTTTTCTTTCACCATCCTTGATAAATAATTATTTATCAATTACTATCTGAAATTATATTATTAATTTATTCATTTACTTGTGTGTTTTCAGAATTCCCTACTGTAAGAAAAGCTCCACTAGGGCAGAGACCTTGTCTTGCTTGTATACTGATGTTTCTACAAAGCTTAGAACATTCCCTGGCAAATAGTGAATCCTCAAGAAGTTATTTGTGGAACACAATTGAATTAATGACGCAGATAAGGAAATGAGCCTCTAAGAGTTTGGGTAACTGTCCCAACTTTCCTAAATTTCTATGAGTGTTCCTAATTCTGAAGTCCGTTTGCCTTTTGCTTACAGCAAAGCTCTGCTAAGAGACTGAAGTGTCAGGTAGCAGTCAGAGCTAGGCACTGTGTACGTGTCCTTTCAGGCTTTGGTTTTGGATGCAGTCAAAACCAAAAACTCTCGTTAATCATGTTATCACGTTAATCCTCAGAGAACCCTCAATTCCCAGTGGAACAAGGTAACTTGAGAAACCTATTGATTTCCTATGTTCATCCTGCTGTACGGCTGACAAGGATTGGTGGAGACTGGTATTCTTTTGCCCACGACCCTGCGACTTTGATTTCTATGTCCGCCCAGATTCTCACAACTTTGCAACATGCATTGCTCAAAATGCCCATCCATGAAGTCAGAGTGGTTTCTTCTGTGTCAGCTCTGCCTTCCAGCTCCTTCCCACTCGGAGAGAGGTCTCCGCCTCCTCCCCTGTTCCCTGACACAAAGCCGGCACTCCTCTCTTCCAGGGCAGCCTGACACACTCTCATTGGCCCTCAGCCTGTCGAGGGCGGGGACTTGTGTCTCTGGGACTCTTCAAAAGGGATCGGCGGCCCAGGCAGCCTAACTTTGAGGCTGAAACACTCACTCTCTCACAGCCTTCCTCACTAAGCCTGTGATTTTCCTGACTGCTTTCTCTCTCTCTCTTTTTTTTTCCCCTGCTCAGCTTGAAACAGCCTCGTACCAGGGGAGGCTCAGGCCTTGGATTTAATGTCAGGGATGGAAAAACTTCAGAATGCTTCCTGGATCTACCAGCAGAAACTGGAAGATCCATTCCAGAAACACCTGAACAGCACCGAGGAGTATCTGGCCTTCCTCTGCGGACCTCGGCGCAGCCACTTCTTCCTCCCCGTGTCTGTGGTGTATGTGCCAATTTTTGTGGTGGGGGTCATTGGCAATGTCCTGGTGTGCCTGGTGATTCTGCAGCACCAGGCTATGAAGACGCCCACCAACTACTACCTCTTCAGCCTGGCGGTCTCTGACCTCCTGGTCCTGCTCCTTGGAATGCCTCTGGAGGTCTATGAGATGTGGCGCAACTACCCCTTCTTGTTCGGGCCTGTGGGATGCTACTTCAAGACGGCCCTCTTTGAGACCGTGTGCTTCGCCTCCATCCTCAGCATCACCGCCATCAGCGTGGAGCGCTACGTGGCCATCCTACACCCGTTCCGCGCCAAGTTGGAGAGCACCCGGCGCCGGGCTCTCAGGATCCTCGGCGCCGTCTGGGGCTTCTCCGTGCTGTTCTCCCTGCCCAACACCAGCATCCACGGCATCAAGTTCCACTACTTCCCCAATGGGTCCCTGGTCCCAGGTTCGGCCACCTGTACGGTCATCAAGCCCATGTGGATCTACAATTTCATCATCCAGGTCACCTCCTTCCTATTCTACTTCCTTCCCATGACTGTCATCAGTGTCCTCTACTACCTCATGGCACTCAGAGTGAGTATCTAGGCTGGCTGGCTTAAGGCAGCATCCCTTCTGTTTTCACAGGCTCGAAGTTCAGAGAAAAACTTAGAATTGGGGAAATTCAGAAATGGAAGGGAACAGAGGGAAAATAGAATGAGCTCAGATGGGAAATCAAGACATTAAAGAAATTGCCTCAAATGAGCTGAATGGTAACCACAACTATTTATCATTTCCTTTAGCTCGTCTTCTCATATCTAAATAAGATATGGGTTCTCATATCTAAATGTTACTAAGAACCATCCAGAAAACTTACTTTGGGTAGCAATATGGATACCTCACCCCCAGGAAAATGGGATTCAGTAGGTCTGAGGTGGAGCCTCATTGTAAAAAAGCACATCAGGCGATCTGGGGTGAGGTGGCCACAGCTTGAGAGACTCCTCCGCATCCTGTTGCCATTTTCCAGCCCCCGGCCACTGCCTGCATTGAGATTTTGCCTCTACACCAAGTTGGTCTGAGTATAACACAAACTATCAACTATCCCTGCCTATTTTATAGTCCCAGATAGGTATTCAGTTTTAAAATCAGACCTTTCCTGTGGTTGCTCTGACCCTTTCATTAAAATGAGGTTGAAACAAAACAAAACTATATCTATATATATTTATTTATATATAGTTATATATAATAGATATAGTCATATATCTTAATGATATGACTGAGATAACTTGAGCTTCTTTTAAGCAGGTGCAGATTGAGAGATAAGGAAGTAAACAGCACATGAGATACAGTAAAAAAAAATGTGAATAAGAACTATCTGAAATTAAGAAAAAGATATCACTTATTTTGCAATGTATATAATTAGAGGTTCTTTTCCTACATTTATGGTGATAAACTGATTTCTTTTTCAGAAGGAGGTGTAATAAATTAACTGAGAGAAACTATTTTTAATAAGGGTAGGAATGAGTCTATGTAATTCCTCTCTGGTATATTCTGCACCAAAATTCATGAAGAGAAAAGTTCTTGACAGTGACAATTTTACACCCACTTAAGGGAGGTATTATAGCTTGTGCAGTAAACAGTTATGAGACCAGTTAGACTCCCAGATCTACAGCAGACACATAATATGCCTTTAGGCAAGCCACATAATTCTCCTGGAATTAGTTTTCCCGTTTATAAAATGAAAAGGTTACATCAGATCATATGTATGTACCCTCTAGTTCTAACAGTCTATGATTCCTTTTAAAAAAGGAAAAAAAAAAAAAAAAAAACCTGTGAGCTGAAGCAATGTGAGTTTTAAATGAGAGGACAAGCAGACATCATACTCCCATTATTTGCTTTGAGATGGCTCTGACATCATATGTTACATGACAACGAATATACTCCTATTTCAGTCCATCTCTGAGAAGCTGATTGTCAGAAGCGAGTGACCAATGGTAGTCCTTTTGAATACCTATTGTCCCTAAGGTGAATAGCAAGGTCTAAGTAGGAAGAACAAATTCTAAGTGTCACAGACATCTGGGCACAAGAGTAAATCTACTTAGGCAGAGAGCTGTGCCAGTCCCCTCCTGGAGGGCTAGCACCTATATTCCCAGAGACATGTACCACCCTGCACTAGCTCACAACCATGTCTTAAGAATGTCCTGCAAATCTCACTGAAGCGAGAAGACTTCTATACAACCCCAAAGAAAGTCCTATGAGAAATATCCACCCAGAACTTAGTATTGTCTCATCCAATGCCAAAGAATCACCTATTTTGGGTCAATTTGGGAAAAATATTTAACTTTGAGTAGGAAATGCACATTTCCTCTTCCAATCTGTTACAATCAGTTTCATTGTGTTTTATTATCAAAAGTCCATGGCTACCTTGTATTAGGAGCTAAGTGATAGCTCAAACAGAAGTTTAAAAACCACCCTGGTTTGCTTTGGGTATGTAATGCAACTTTTGATAGCCTGTTTTCAGGAAGGATGAGCTGTTATCCAGGGTACCAGAGGACACCAGGAAAGAAACTAACTGCTTACAAAGTCACTCCTAGAAGAATTTAAAAATCTCTATACTGAAAGTCAGGAAAAGTAGACCCTATTCTGTGTCACTGATGAGGACCTTTATGTACAATATACCTGTAGCCTGAAATGTTTCTACTGTCTGCCACCACTACCCTTTAGCTTTTCTAACCTTCATTTATTCTTTATGTCATACTTCAATCACACTTCCTCAGGGAAGCTCTCCCAGATTTCCTGAGCATTCCTGTTTCTTGTTGTAGGTGCTCACGGGTCTCAGTGATTTTCCTTCATTACAATTTACAATTCCATACTTATGGATTCCTTAATTAATTTTTTTCTCCCCAACTAGACTGTAAGCTCAGTGAATGAATGAGGCTAAATTACTTCCTTCATTGCTGGGCTTTAGCTTCTCTACCTTTAAAACAAAGACTTGGAAATATTATCTCAAAGAGACATAAGCAATCCTAATGATTGTTAAGTAATTGATTCTGTTGGAAAGTTTGAAGGTGTGATTGACTCTGGGACCCACTGCTTTCAGAAGGCAGCAAGTCTAAGACTAATGAAATCACAGGACCAGGGAAGAAGGAGGAAACCCGTATCTGTGCTCATAGCTCAGCATTCAGTCACGCTGCATCATTCCAGGACACAGTCACCACTGAGCTGCTCTCCAGGGTTTGAACACTATAGAGATAGAAAATAGACAATTCTAGGGCAAGTTCCTCCACATCTGGGAGGAAGTTCTGGTGACAGTCTGATTTAGTTCTTACATCTCCTGCATGCTGCATTCATGATTGAGTTAATGAGGATGGATGTATGAATTGCAGCAGAATTCAACCATGCCAACACAGGGTTGCACTGATTTTTTTTTAATAAATAGATTGTGTTAAGATTATAGAGATATTTACCAAAAACCTATATTATAATCTTTGTATTCTGAAACTAAGTCCCACAAACTATATAAATGAACATCTGGTGGAGTGATTTCAAGCAGTATAAACAACCGATCAGCATAATGTATCAAACTGAATAATAACCTCACGAACCTCCCTTTCACTTTGCTCTTATGTAGCTAAAGAAGATAATCACGATTTTTAGTAATCACAATATTTAGTAATAGTAATCACAATTTTTCACTCCTCCTTTTGTAACCTGAGTTGTAAAATAAAAGTTTTGGGGTGGGGAAGGATAATGAATGGTTGAGTATCTACTTTACTAAACATCTGTAGGGAAGTGAAATTATTCAATGATAAAGCAGCATTTAATATTGTCTAGACTAACTGTTTTGATTGTATTCTATTCTGCCAACCACTCCAAATTCTGTTGGAACAATGTTCACCATACGTAAGTAATCAATTTTTCACTCTTCCTCTGGTTGGCTAGTTGTGTCACTATAAACTAAGGAAACTGCAAGATAAGCAACAATTCATCAGCACATGATTTTCTTTTTAGTGTAAACTATGCTGCTACAGGAAGCCTGTTCATAAAAGCATTGTGTGAACTATTTGTTTGATGTTTGATTTTTTAAAAATTGTTCCTTGGGGTGGAGAAATTACCGTTGAGAATTGTTAAACACAAGGCAGGAAGTGACTAATGTATCTCAATATTTTTTATTGTTGTTAATTATGGACTGAAATAAAATAATAGAATAACTTCATCTTGTATGAACCACAATCTTTTTAAATGGCATGAAATAATTAGAACCTTTAATAGATTTAATCTAAGATGAGTTAGTCAAGTTTGAAGTTTGATGTGTTGCTCTAACCTTGAATGTGTTTTTCTTCTCAGTGTATCTGCCTTCTTTGTATCTGTACAGGCACTCCCTGTGAGCGAGTGGTAACAATGAGAAAAGAATTTCTAAAAGGGACTCAGTACTCCATAAAAGTAACCTCACATATATAAACAAACAACTCCATTTTTAAAAAATCAGTTTTTCTGATGTCTGTTTAGTATGCTCTGGATAATAATCAGAATCACCATAATAGCAGTAACATACAACTTGCTGAGTATCACGTGCCAGGCACTGAGATAAGCACTCTACCTGTATGACTTTGTTTTACTATTGTATTAATAATCCTTTTCACCTTCAGATTTTTCCTGTCTAGTCCTAATTTCACAGTGTCTTTAATCCTTTACTTTACGAAGACACAGATACATGTAGAACACTCCAATATATTCAAGAGACAAATGGCCAGGTTTGTACGTTATCCAAGAGGATTCTTGAGATCCTATGTGGTCCTGAGTGCTACCTAACTGCAAGGAGCACATATGTTTGTTAGGAAGACTGGATATGGATTTGCTGAAGTTTAGAGGCAACTTTTAATGACCCACTCTTCCAAGTCTATTTAATTTTAAATACCTTTTCTGAAATATTCCTTCAAAATGTTATCCAGCCCAGGAAGATTATTGCTTCTTATAGCAGTTTGTTCCATTATTGCACATAATCAATATTCATTTCTTACCTTGAATTAGAATCTATCTACCTGTAACTAAACAGATTGATTCTAATCTACTGCCATGACTGTATAAAATAAGTTAAATTTTTGTTCCACCTGATGGCTTCAATCAATTAGTCTGGACTTTTTACATTGCCAGTGAGAGACTCCAACCCTGGGTAAATCCCAAAGGGAGCATAGACGTGAAAACTTCAGAAGCAGAGCTAGCTCTTGGTGAAGATTAATTAAATAAAACACACAATCTCATTATAAACCTAGCTTTATTTCTGTTTCTTTGCTCTTTTTTCCATGGTGTTGGTTTCAACTTCAAACTGCACACAGCCATCTTTTGGTGGCTCCAAGCACTTTTTCTTTGTGGTGGAAAAAAAATAACTTTTGTAATTCCAGACCTCATATGCAGAGAAGGACTCCCTCTGGCAGTCCCAATAAAAAATAAATAAAAACTTGCATCTTCAGAAGTACAAGCAAATATCTGAAATCTCATTGGTCCCCATTATTCAATCATTGTGACTGGAGGATAGGACAAGCTGATTGGCTAAATTGTTTAGGGAGTATACCTGGAGCTGAAGTTGAGTGACACCTCTATCCAAATTAAAGATTAAGAATGGGGAAGGAGTACATTCCCTAAGGGAAAATTAGGGTACTATTAGTAAGAGAAGAGAGAAGCAAATGCTAGAGAACCAATGGGCAAATATATATTCACTGTGTACTATACTAACTTCTGGATATTTGATGGTATTTTAAGATGAGTCCTTAAAGCTTCCTTTATTTGGCCAACATCCCCACAAATTAAAAAATGTGTAGAATAAAGAGAAAAACTTCCACAACTGGATGAATGATGTAGATCTTCAGTGCTGTGGGAGTTCAAAGGAAGAAGAAGACAGTGGGCTAAAGTGGCCATCAAAATCTTTTGGGAACAGGCAGGACTTGAACTGAGCAAGGAAGACTGTGCATACAAGTAGTGTTGATAGCTGAAAGTTTCAAATGTTACATCAAGGATCTCCATATCTTCCAACAAGGATGAATACATTTTAAACATCTTAACTCAGAAACACATACACTCTTTTCAGTAATTAATATTACTGTAATATTAAAACAACATTTCCCAGTTTGCGTTTGTCAAAATGGTACAAGGTAATCCACTGAAAACGGTTGGGGGAAAATATTGTTTAGTCAAAGAAACACTATCTTCCTTTTGGCTAAGATGTCAGTAGGCAATGTGAGTGTGGAAGGTAGACGGGGGGTTAAGTGGAAAGTTGATACACTGTCCCCCTTGAAAATTCATAATGCCCATCAGCATATTTAAGTCTCTGAGAAGATCCACAATAAATACTGGAGGCAAGAAGAATTCCTGTTTTTGTTTTCTACTACTTATCCAGCACATAGCAGAGGGATTTCACTTTAACAGATGTCTAATAATTATGAATGAGTGAATGAAGAGATTGAAAAGCCTGTCTAACTTTTCTTGAACTTCAGAATTTTACATTTTTCATGGAACACCTATTAACATGCTACACAGCCAGTGCTCCACATAACTGTATATGAAACATGATTGCGCTACTACTTGGCCACAATCATTTATACAGTTGAGTAGATGACCTGAATCCAATTCCACCTTCAACATACTGTTAAACATTTGACATATTCTTACATTTCTCTAGGTCCCAGTTCTTCTGTGTTCAAAATGAGTGTTTGAGTTATGTTTCTCAGATTTTAACAGGAGGGAAAAATGTTTCTCTTTCTTACCATCTCTCCCAACTTACTTCCCTTTTAGCTAAAGAAAGACAAATCACTTGAGGCAGATGAAGGGAATGCAAATATTCAAAGACCCTGCAGAAAATCAGTCAACAAGATGCTGTGTAAGTGCCCCATTTTGTTTTTTGTTTTGTTTTGTTCACAAGAGCAAAGGAGTTACATTTGGTACTAACTAAATGTTGCTGGGGGTAGGTTCCAATTTACCCTGAAACAGTATTTATGAGAGTAGATTAAGATCAAGGAGCAAAGGGGAGATATATATATAATGAAGACACCTCCTTAATGGTCTTTATCAATGCCAGGTGATTTGTCTTCCTTTGCTTCTTCAAGCTTCTAGGACTTGTCATTTTTAGTTTTAAACCCTCAAAACAACACACTCACTTTTATCCACTGACATACAATCTGTGTGGTGTTTTGTAGATTACATTCACTTTCTCAGCCTTTGAGCCTCACTTTCCCCTTCTGTGAAATGAACAGGATTTTAACCTATTTATATTATGGATTTATTTTAAAATATGATGAAAGCTGTAGACTCTCCATTCCAAAAAAAAAAAAAAAATGGACGAATATGCATACACAAAAGATTTTACAATCCATTTCAGGAGGTCGTGAACCAACCCCTGATACTCATAGACTCCATGGGATCTTTTAGTTCCAGATTAAGAACATCTGGCAAGCTTCTCCAAGTAGCCATTTCACATATGACATTGTATAACTTTGTTTCAAACAGTATACTTTTGAATAAATAAGATCTTTTTAAAAATTCACTTACTGAGTCACAGTCTCCCAAAAGAATGTTATAAAAATATATGATGCAGTACTACTGTATGAGAGTTACTGAGGAGGGAAAGGAGATTTATAATATCTTTTGCAAATCAAAATCTAAAGTTTAGAAGCAATGAATCATCCAGGCTAATATGCATATGAAACATTCACTGTAACTATACAGCGTTTCTTAACAAAAAATAAACTGTGAAGTCCCTGAAGTGGGTCTTTTCAATTGTAAGAGTTATTTCTTGGAAATATTTTAGCCCCTCCTGGCACTTGACTTTCTCTATTAGGAAACATAGTTTCTTCATTATCCCTACCCTTTTCTCCTTAGTCATAATCTACTCTCACACTCACACACACACACACACACACACACACACACACACACACACACAAAACATGAAGCTCATTCATATTAAAATCACAATAACAGAATATACTATAAAGTATTTGCCTTGGTATGGGGTTCAACTTTAACAGGAATTTAAGTTGTTTGTTGTTGTTGCTGTTGTTGTTTTTGAGATGGAGTCTTTCCCTATTGCCCAGGCTGGAGTACAGTGGCATCTCAGCTCACTGTAACCTCTGCCTCCCAGGTTCAAGCAATTCTCCTGCCTCAGCCTCCCCAGTAGCTGGGATTACAGGCGTGTGCAACCACACCTGGCTGATTTCTGTATTTTTAGTAGAGACAGGGTTTCACCATGTTGGCCAGGCTGTTCTTGAACTCCTGACCTCAGGTGATCCACCCCTTGGCCACCCAAAGTGCTGGGATTATAGGCCTGAGCCACCGTGCCTATCAGGAATTAAAGTTTTAATTAAAGGGAATTGTAGGCAGTAGTGAACAGATTAGGGACTTTTCTTGGGTTAGCAAATTCAGTAGAAACCTACAGATATCTTTGAAACCATACCACACAGCCAAACAGCTTACTCTGAATGTGTTTAATGCCAACAGGAAATGTATGTATAATACTATTTACTATGAAAACTTCATATCTGTACACAAGTACAGAAAACTGTAAAGTGAATACCCTTGTACCCATCACCCAGTTTCAGAAAGTATCACCTCATAGCTAATCTTGTTTCACGTATACCCTTATCTTTCCCCCAGCCCCAAAAGATTATCTTTAGGCAAATCCCAAGCATCATGTCTAGCAAAGGAAAGTATTTACAACTTTAAAAGGAAAAAGAAAAAGTTTGTGTGTGTGTGTTTTTAAATTTGTGGTGCTTAAATGCCCCAAAGAGAAACTATAGTAACATCAGTCTCTGTTTTGGTAGGTGAAAATAAGAGATTGGAAGGAATTCTGTGCTGTAGCAATTTATAATATGACAGACACATCCCTTCCAATCAAAAGATACTTGTAAAGTACTATTATGCTTGTGGTTGTTTGATCTCTTCTTTCTCCTTGCCTACCCGTTACAGAATTTTAAATTACTGAATTCAGAGAAACTTCTAATTATTCCTATAATAACAAGATGAATTTATATATACATTTAACAGTTTGTTATTTATCTTTTATAATAAGATGTTTTCAGGACTTTGAAATAAATTAAGTACTATTTTAAATGTTCTAAAAAGTTTTACATTGTACAGGAAATCTTGTATAATCTTATGGAAAACTGATCCTAGATCTTATACAATTCATTCTTGTGCTTTAAATGTTTTGTACTGAGGCTCTTTGGGATCTAGTTTGCCTCTATAACTGTTACAGTTTAACAAAGTTGAAGGGAAAAACTGCTAGAAGAAATGATTGATTCAGAGTGAGCATTGTATACCTATCCTTGCACAGACTGCCTTCTGCTCTCCCATTTATCATCCATTTTCAGTTATCTTGGTCTTAGTGTTTGCTATCTGTTGGACCCCATTCCATATTGACCGACTCTTCTTCAGCTTTGTGGAGGAGTGGACTGAATCCCTGGCTGCTGTGTTCAATCTCATCCATGTGGTGTCAGGTAAAACCTTAGCTGGATTTGGTGCATGACTAGTATTTAGGTAACAGCAACTTCTTCATCTTGCTTAGATGCCTAAGTACCCCAATTTATCACAGGGATCTACCATGCTATAATGAAGACATTCAATTTTTCTTTTATTCAAAGATTGATTATGTTTGGTACTGGTCCAAATACATATATACCAGATCACTATTTTCAAAGCTACTTTAAGGAAAACCTCAACTCCAACTGTGATGATTACAGAAGGAAAATGGTCAGGGAGTGATTCCTTTGATTATCCTCCAAATGGCCATACAATTAAGTTGGTTCTTATTTGGTAAACATCCATGTTCCTGAAATCTCATATTGCCTTTGGTAAGTATTATATCCTCATGAAGGAAAACCAAAAGGTATTCATTGGTCACCAAGTTCTCCTTTTAGACTACTGTGACTCTGCTTGTTGAGGATACCATAGTATATTGTGGAAAGCATGGTGGAAAGGTCAGTAAGTCAGTTGACCTGGATTTGTACCCCAATTTCACCAGTGCTATTCTGAGTGATCTGCAGAACATGGCTGCCTTCACACCAAAGTTTCCTCAACTGTAAAATGGCAATAATGCCTCCTGCAGACAAACCATGGACTGATGGTAAGAAGCAAATGCAGTAATAGACATTAAAGAGCTCTTTAAGCTGTAACTGCTGTATATCTTTCCATAATCATCAAAAGGTCATTAGGTGAGTATTATGATTAACATCATATAGTCAAAAGTAAAACACTTCCACAAGAAGAAATGATTTGCCCTAAGGCACTTAGCTAACAAATAATACACCTAAGTCACCTAACTTCAGGTTCAGTGTTCTTTCTACTAAAATGGAGCAGAGAATGGCCACCCAATTTCTTCTTTCTCAGTCAGTGACAGCTAACTCAGTGTTAGCCTTAGGCTCAGACCTCTTCTGTCCTCCCACTTCTCCTGGTCACTGGCTGATTCTGTGGTCTCATTAGATTATCGAAGATATCACTGGAAAGGAAAGATAAAGTCAGCTTTTGTAAGTTAAGCTCCAGATGTGCACAAAGCAGAAACAATGACATCTATACTGAATGTCATGTATATTATCTATTTTCTGTCACCCTCTTTTTTGTACTCAGCAGGCCTATTGTATAGCTTATTCTTGGACATTAGCACTTTCCTGTTCAACCATTTGCAACCAAAGCTCAAAAATATGTATACCTCTCAGTTTATCCTTTTGGTTAATCTGCAGAAAACAGAAACATTTAAATAAATGAGAAAGCACCACAAGGTCAAATGAGACTTGACTAGTTGACTACATATCTCTGGATGCATCAGGGCAATTATCTTAAGATTTTCAAGTTATAGCTTTAATAATGACATGATCCTGTTCAGATACCATCTCCCCCTTTTTCATATTAGCACACTAGATTATGTCTAAATCTCTTAAACCCTACAGAAAATACCCCCAACTTGCCTTTTAATCCTCCAACTTTTATTATTTTTATTCATAGACCATCTACTTATCAAACTGGTAATTAAAGAGTTCTGCACGTTATTCCTGCACCATGTGGCCATTCCTGCCTCTGAATATTTGTGCATGCTATGCCCTGTACCTGCATCACCCTCTCCTATCTTCCTCAACTATCTCTTACCCATTTTGAGGTCTGGCTAGGGTTCAATCACCCCCCACTAAATCTTTTATGATCATCACAGTCCTTGTGTTTCTGCTATTATGTGAATTGCTATAGCATGATTTGTTATCTCATATTTGTTCTTAACAGATACTGCTTGGTATTGTTGTATTGTTAATTATTTAATTTAGCCATAAAGCTTGCCTCTGTAGTAACATTCCAAGATCTTGGAGAACAAAATCTAAATTCACTACCTCCCAATGTGCCTTGAAGTTCATGGCACATAAGAGTTAAATCAATATTTATTTTCTGAATGAACTAATAGTATTAATACATGGAAATGTTCTCCTTTAATATTCTTCCATGTTTATTCTGTAAACTAGGCATATAGCACTCTGAATGTCCTGAACCACATAAATAAGGACAACAAGGAACCTGTTGGCAATAGTACCCATCACTTGTTTTACATTCTTAGCCATTCTCAGCCTCTTTGTGGATGGTATCTTAACTTTACCCTCACAATAATCCAGGGAGGTGAGTTAGGCTGGAAATTGCATTCCCATTTTACAGAGAAAGAAACTGAAGTGCCAGGGTTTGTCTAAGGCCACAGGATATGTGAGGGCCAAGATCAGAAACTAGGTCCTCTGATTCCCAAACTTGAGCTCATTCTGGGCTTTAGAGAAATAAAATTTTAAAAGGCAATAAAGGAAGAATGTATCCCAAACAGGAAAATGACAATGTGAAGGGTAATTGGTAGAGGAAATAAATGGTAAAATACAATTCTTCAAAAGGTAGAGGAACCATCAAGGGAAAAGGGTAGGTAGGAACAGCACACTAGAGAATATTTCTTTGAAGCCATATCTTAGCATTATAAGGAGTGTCAGCAGGGACTAAGCCTTGGCTGATTTGCCTTCTTCCACTACTTGCAATTCCAAATTATAGATTTAAGTAAAATTCCAATGAGATACAAACATTTCTCTTCTCTCTGATATTTAAGCATCTTTCATTCGTGTTATGGAAACATGTTCTTTAATTAAACAAGTAGGGATCAAAGAAAGTTGCTGAACATCTCAGAGAGATCCCATGCCAGCCTAAATTACTCCAAGACTCTTTAATCTTTGTGTTTGATTGCTTAGTGCACAGGTGGAAGATCTATTAAGGGTATTTTGTATTCTCAATTAGAGGCTTGTATGTATTATCACTTCCAAAAGGGGCAATCACAGGGATTCCAGGCCTTTGTAAATACGTATACTTCTCCCTTCATGCCTGTCACTCAGGTTCTTCTCAGCACATCTTTTTAAATCTCCTGCATTCCAGGTGTCTTATTCTACCTGAGCTCAGCTGTCAACCCCATTATCTATAACCTACTGTCTCGCCGCTTCCAGGCAGCATTCCAGAATGTGATCTCTTCTTTCCACAAACAGTGGCACTCCCAGCATGACCCACAGGTGCCACCTGCCCAGCGGAACATCTTCCTGACAGAATGCCACTTTGTGGAGTTAACCGAAGATATAGGTCCCCAGTTCCCATGTCAGTCATCCATGCACAACTCTTTCACCTCTCAACAGCCCTCTCTAGTGAACAGATGTCATGAAGAAACTATCAAAGCTGCCACTTTCACAAAACCTGAATTCTTTCAGAGCTGACTTTCCTCTATGCCTCAGAACTTCAGAGGGAACATCCCATAATGTATGCCTTCTTATATGATATTAGAGAGGTAGAATGGCTCCTACAACTCATGTAATGATTGCTAGTTGGTTTTTTTTTGTTTTTGTTTTTGTTTTAATAAATGTGAAAACTCAGAGTTAGATCTGGGTTCAAAACCCAGAACTGCCTGATTTTTAGTTCTCTTTTCATTTTCCTAACTGCCTCGTGCCCCTCACTAGTTCATGCCAAGAACATGACTGGAAAAGCATGGTACCTATACCTTGATTAATTTCCATTATTGGAATTGGTTTGTCCTGAGTCATCTACATTCCAAGTCAGACTGTCACTTCTGCTACCAATGGCCACTGTAAGCCACAGAAGGAAGACGTGTACATACTGTTCTACTTTATGTGATGTGAGAAGCCCACATCAGTGTCCCTTGGCAGCAGTCTACAGTCGTAGTTGTTTTATTATGCTTAATTTTATCGTGCTTCTCAAATATTGCACTTTTAAAAAAATCGAAAGTTTGTGGCAACGCTCTGGCACCTTTCTTCCCAAAAGCATGTGCTCACTTCATGTCTCTGTGTCAATTTTCATAATTCTAACAATAAACGTGATTATTATTCTATGCGCTTATGGTGACCTGTGGTCAGTGATCTTTGATATTACTATTGTAATTATTTTGGGAAACCTATGAACTGCTTCCCTAGAAGATGGAGAGCTTAATAAATATTGTGTTGTTTTGACTGTTCCACCCACCAGCCATTCCCCATCTTGGTCCCTCTCCATGGGCCTCCGTATTCCCTGAGACAAAACAATATTAAAATTAAGCCAGTTAAGAACCCTACAATGGCCTCTAAGTGTAAGTGAAAGGAAAAGTGGCAAGTCTCTCACTTTAAATCAAAAGCTAGAAAGGATTAAGCTTAGTGAGTATGTAAAAAAACTCAGACAGGTTTAAAGCTATGCCTCTTGTAGCTGTTAGCCAAGTTTTGAATACAAAGGAAAAGCTCTTAAAGGAATGTAAAAGTTCTACTCTAGTGAACACATAAATTATTGTAAGAAAATAAAACACCTTTATTGCTGATACAAAGAAAGTTTGAGTGGTCTGGATAGAAGATCAAACCAGTCACAACATTCCCTTAAGCCAAAGCCTAATTCAGAGCAAGGCCCTAAGTCTCTTCAATTCTATGAAGAAAGAGAGGGCTGAGAAAGATGCAGTAGAAAAGTTGGATGCTAGCAGAGGTTGGTTCATGAGGTTTAAAGAAAAAAGCCATTCTCCATAACATAAAAGAGCAAACTGAAACATCAAGTGCTGATGTAGAAGCTGCAGCAAGTTATCCAGAATTTACAGCTGAGATAATTGATGAAGATGGCTACAGAAAACAAAAGATTTTTAATGCAGATGAAACAGCTTTATCTTGGAAGAAGATGCCATCTAACTAAGGCTTTTATACCTAGAGAGAAGAAGTCAATGTCTGACTTCAAAGCTTCAAAGAACAGGCTGACTCTTGTTTGGGGATAATGCAGCTGGTGACCTGAAGTTGAAGCCAATGCTCAATCATCATTCTGAAAATCCTAGGGCCCTTAAGAATTATGCTAAATCTATTCTGTGCTCTATAAATGGGAAAACGAAACCAGGATAACAGCACATCTGCTTACAGCATGGTTTACTGAATATTTTAAGCCCACTGTTGAGACTTACTGCTCGAAATAAAGATTCCTTTCTAAATATTACTGCTTATGGATAATGCACCTACCTATTCACCCAAGAGCTGTGATGGAGTTGTACAAGGATATTAATGTTGTTTTCATGCCTGTGAACACAACATTCATTCTGCAGCCCATGAATCAAGGAATAATTTCAACTCTGAGAAACATATTTCCATGAGGTGGTAGCTGCCATAGTGATTCCTCTGATGGATCTGGGCAATGTAAATTGATCCCTCTGAAAAGAATTCCCCATTCTAGATGCAACTAAGAACATTAATGATTCATGGGAGGAAGTCAAAATACCAACATTAATAGGAGTTTGAAGGAAGTTGCTTCCAACATTCATGAATAATTTTGAGGGGTTCAAGACTTCAGTGGAGGAAGTAACCACAAATATGGCAGAAATAGCTAGATAACTAGATTGGAAGTTGAGCCCAAAGATGTTAATGAATTGCTGCAACCTCATCATGAAACTTGAACAAATGAGAGGTTGCTTCTTATGGATGAGCAAAGAGAATGGTTTCTTGAGATGGAACTACCACTAGTGAAGATGCTGTGAACATTGTTGAAATGACAACAAATGATTTAGAATATTCTATAAACTGACGATAAAAGAGCTGCAGAGTTGGAGAGGATTGATTTCCAGTTTGAAAGAAGTTCTCTTGTGGGTGAAATGCTATCAAACAGCATTGCATGCTACAGAGAAATCTTTCATGAAAGTAAAAGTCATTGGATGCAGCAAACTTTTTCGGTGTCTTATTTTAAGAAATTTCCACAGCCACCTCACCCTTCAGCAACCACCACCCTCATCAGTCAGCAGCTGTCAACATTGAGACAAGACCCTTCATTAGCAAAAAGATTATGGCTCACTGACAGTTTAGATTATCATTTTTGTTTTTTAGCCACAAAATATTTTTAACTTACATACATTTTAAAAACTTAATGCTATTATAGACTACAATATAGTGTAAACATAACTTTTATATGCACTGAGGAACAAACAAACAAAAATACTGTGACTCACTTTATTGCAATGGTCTGGAACTGAACCCACAGTATCTCTGAGGTATGCCTGCATTTACCTACTGCCTCATATACTGCAATTATAGTGTGATTCCTTACAGTCCTACAGCCTTTGTTTTAAGAGTTCCCCCTTATAACATGAGAGTGCTCCTGAGAATGATTATCTCTCCCACCCCAACTGCCAAGTCATTATCAGCCATTTCTCATTAGGAATTGGATCAAACTAAGAAGTTCAACTTAGAGAAGAATGAGAAGAGGGAGGGGCTGTGGTGAAAGGTCAAAAGAAGCAGAAACTATACCAAACAGGAACTTAGTTATTTTCATAAATTGGTCTAGACTTGGATTTCTTTTTTTTTTTTTTTTTTTTTTTTTTTGAGATGGAGTCTCGCTCTGTCACCCGGACTGGAGTGCAGTGGCCGGATCTCAGCTCACTGCAAGCTCCGCCTCCCTGGTTTACGCCATTCTCCTGCCTCAGCCTCCTGAGTAGCTGGGACTACAGGCCCCAGCCACCTCGCCCGGCTAGCTTTTTGTATTTTTTAGTAGAGACGGGGTTTCACCGTGTTAGCCAGGATGGTCTCGAACTCCTGACCTCGTGATCTGCCCGTCTCGGCCTCCCAAAGTGCTGGGATTACAGGCTTGAGCCACCGCGCCCGGCCTAGACTTGGATTTCTAATGTCTAATTTCATATAGTATAGATGGAAGTATAGATGGAAGTATCTTGGAATCAAGACAAGTCAAATGGCAACAACTGGTCTCAAACCCACTTTTACTTACTCAGTCTTTTATTACCTACACAATACTCTTCACACATGTAATATGGACAAAACTACTTCCTAGACTAATTTTCCATTATACCATCAGAAGTAATGTATACTCTATTCAAATGCAATTACTTGCTGTTCTTATGTAAATGCATCCCACAGTTTTTCCCAGCTGCAGATCTTCATGCATAGAAGGCCCTCTTCATCTCCAATCTCCATCTGTTTCTATCCTACCCATCCTTCAGTGTTCATCTCAGTGTGGTGCTTCCTCCATGAAGCCTTGCTTGATTTTATTCAAATATATATTGTATCTGACTTCTCTGTCAGTTTATGTCTCTTAAGCTTTTCCTTCACTCTGCTTTTTATTTCAGTGATTTATGTTCTTGCTTTGCCAGGATGTAAATTTGTCAAAGACATGATGTATCTGGTGTTCATTTTTTCTATTGTTGGAACCCTGGCAATATATCTGTCACAATGGTAGATGTTCAATAAATACGTGATAAAGTGAGTTGGCTTCATATTTCATTGTATTGAGTTAAGCAACAGTTCCAAGTGGAACCATATTAAGAGACAAAAGACTAAGACTATGTTTCTGACAGGGATGCCTGACCTTCAGTTGGCCACCCAATCAGTTGTGATTATAATGACATGCCTGTTGTCCCTATGGTACAAGAAGGCCCTTCCCAATCTCAGGAGTTACTGATGCTAAAACACAAAAGTTCCAGCATTTAGCCTCTGAATTGTTCATAAGTTGAATGAATGATTCCAGTGATAAATGGGGATATTGATCTCTGACATCATCATCTGTTAATTTAATAGCCATATTCAGATACTCAACATTAAAACAAACAAAGAAACTCTGCTAATTACAACCCAATTTTAATAAATCAGAATTCTCTCATGATGGTTTACATTAGTGGGCAAAATTCTGTGGTCATTTGAGCATTAAGTTGAAAAGGCTCTGCAAAACGAAACCTCAGAAATGGAGGAGAAATTAATTTTCTACTTGCCTTTTAAAGTAGAGATATTGTTCAATGATAATCTATTAGCCCTTAAACATCAACTTAACATCAACTCCCAATTACCAGGACTAAATATGCTGCTGCTGTCAGTGAATAGAAAGAGAAACACACTAAAACTAAAGCTAGCATTTTGACTGGTTGACTAAAACTTTGGTCCTTTTTTCTTTCCTCCTTCCTTTAAACAAATCTTCACTTGGTGACCATTAGGAGATGTGCATCATGCCAGGTTATAAACTTCTTGCCCTTGAAAGTTGACGTCGAGAAGAAGACATGATTATTTCTGAAAACCATGACATTAATTGCCTAAATCTGATTGTGAAGTGTGCCACAAAATATAAATACAAGTACTTTGGGACCATATGAAAAAGGGATTTGACCTAGTCAGGAGGAAATAAGATTCAAAAAGGAAAAAAAGAATAAAAGAATGTTGGTTGAGTTTTTCTTTATACATACATCTATACACATACATATATACATATAGGAAGTAAGTATTTCAAAATGAAAATTTAAACATCACAAGTTCTAGACTTAGCTTATATAATGGTTCATATAAAATTCATAGAACAAAGGGAGAAAACAAAACTAAATTGTTTAATGCTACTAATGGTTGACCTCATGTTTTTATGAATTCCTTGTGGTCTCTGAGTTTTAGAATAATGATAGAAGAGTCCACACAGTTAACATGACTAATAAAATACAATCCTGTGCTGCATAACAATGTTTCAGTCATTAATAGACCACAGACTAATATGTGAAGGTGGTCTCATAAGATTATAATATCATATTTTACTGTAACTTATCTATGTTGAGATACAAAAATACTTACTATTGTGTTACAGTTGTTTATAGTATTCAGTACAAGAACATAATGTAAAGATTTGTATCCTAGGAGCCATAGGCTATGCCATATAGCCTAGGTGTATAGTAGGCTATGCCAGCTAGTTTTGTGTATGATGTTTGCATAGTAATAAAATTGCCTAATGATGCATTTCTCAGAACATATCCTCATCACTAAGTGACACATGACTGTATTGGTAACTTAACTTTTCTGCTATGAGATAGTGACTTTTTAGCACACCAGTAATCTATAAGCTTAGTAAACTGAAGCAATGACATTCAGAATGTTGCCTGTCACATTAGTTTCTCTAGCTCAAAGAAATAGCAGGCATTTTAAATCTGACACCCATTAATGAATGTAAGGAGATCCAAGAATCTCCTGAAATTATATTCAAAATTCTTAGTACTTTTTTCCCCTTGGAGAGAAAATGTATATAGATTTGCTTAGCTCCTCAAAGTAGTCTGTGACTCAAATTATTATAACCTCTACTGTGAAGTGCACTTAAGTCTTGCATAAAGATACTCTCTTAATGGATGAATTTTAATTGAATGAACATATTTGTGGGATAGCTAAAGAAGTACCATTATTCCAACTTAAGAATTCAGTATGTAAAAGTAACAGTGGTTCAGGAGTGTGCCGGTACTGGCTTGGACTGGTTTATAAAAGCTTACTGTTAAATATTTAGGACTTTTGCAGGCCTGTTGTCAAATGATTGATAGCTCGAAATCAGTCACAGTGAAAATATTTATACTGCAGAAATTGGCAAACACCACAAATCAGGGCTTTTTTCCTCTCTCAGCTAACTGGCTTATCAGCACACCACTAGCTATTAATATGCTGGCATTCTGCCATCTTGTTGTAATATATGTGATTTGTTTTTAGAATACATGCCAATAACACTGTTATAATTATAGGCCACTTAAAGTTGTGGTTAACTCATTGAAAAAAATAGTCAATGTACCAGATTTTTGACCCAGAGGTACCAGATGAAATAGGCTGAAGCGTGCTAATTATGACATGAAAGCCTCATGAGCATTTTGTAATTAACCTACAGTGGAAGTATTACTGTGGAGTGCTGTCCATTAATATTAGTGCAGAAAATAGCAACAGATCTACTTATCTTTCCTATATATCTGTTTTTAAATATCCCACAGGATTCACTGTAAAAAGATGCAAATTTTCCACATTCTCCTCTACTTAGCTGGAGACTAATTTTTTAGAGTGTGGAAATGCACTATAAACACATTATAAGGTTTTCAGATTACTGACTGAAAGGAAATTTATAGTCATTCTTTCGCTATCTCTTCTTAACTGTGACCCTGATTCAAGAGAGACAGGCAGCCTATTTTGAACTCCGATATACATTATGCATTTTATAGACATTTAGAAAATGAAGGAGCCTTCAAGATTATCTAGTTCAACAGTTCTTTTATGTATCCATAATGTTACTTGAGAGTTTTCTATCTACTCTACTAAGAGCTTTACATTTATCATCCATTTTTACCTTACCAAGAGATGGACACTATTATAATCCCCATCCCACAGAACAAAAATACATTGAAACAGAGGGCTTAAGTGATTTACCCACAGTTACACAGCTAATAAATGTTGAAGATGAGATTTAATTCAGCCAATTAGTTCTAAGTCTAGACCTCCAGCTCTTAGCTACAAATCTATACCAACTTTCTAAAGCACAAAAAGGAAATATGGCTTATCAGAGATGAAATAATGAGTCAATAAGTTCATATCAGGACTGATTTCTCCTGACGTGGGCCCATGGCTCCTTCCATACTTCACTACCTTTAATGAATGAAGAGTGATTATAGCCTGTATAATTTAGAAAATAAATTATAACATAAAAAAGCATACTTCTTCAATGTGTAATAATGGTCTTTGGATCTCATTTAAGAGAATTTCATTAACAGGTTTATCTATCTAATTTGATTAGCTTTAAAAAATAACTTGTATTCCTTACACACATACCAAATTCTTGACAACAGAAGGACATAGCTTTAAAATACGCTTGGTAACTGTTGGGTGGCTCACCCTGGGATTTTTAAAAATCTAAAATCATGCTTTGACTGAAATTGAAAGAATGTCTTAGAATTCAGTCTCAAACTTCACCCTGTAATTTTTACTTAATGGAGTGTCATTTCCTAATGGTGTAAAAGAAAAAGTAATTGCACTGGAAACTTGTTAGTAATGGCAAGCAAGGCTTTATTCAACATAATTACAATGGGGGAGAGACTAGTGCCATAGGTGAGAGAAATTGAACTCAACTCCAAATATGACTGAGACAAGTGGGAATTTATAACCAACAATCAGGGTGAGGGAGACAATAAAAATTGCCAAGAGGAACTTTATTAGGTATTAGGAGGCTGAGAGAGTTGACTAGATTAAAAACATGTGAAAAAGAAGCCTGACTGGATATCAAGGTCTATAAAACAGCTTAGTAGGATTCTAGCTAAAACTGGCCTCAGCTGGCCAAAGATGGAGGCCACAGAGAGGCCTAGTAAAAACAAGGCTCAAAGGAGCCTGACGAAAGTTTGGTCAAGGAGGGATTCCGTGTTGAGCCTATGAGCTGAGGATGGCAACAGGAGAAACCCAGGCTAGATGGAAAAACTTTTCAAGTGTTATAAAGTGCCAGGTTCTGGAATATGATGCTTAGAAAAGTTGCAACTCACCTAAAATTCTTCTGTCCACCTTCTTCTCATCTCATCCCTTCTAGAAGTTTTCCATGACCATAACTCTTATCATAACTCTCCTTAGTGTTCTCCAGGGAATGAGAACCAGTAGAATGGATGAATGAATGGATAGATAGATGGATGATGGTGTTAGATAGATAAATAGATAAAAAAGAAAGAAAAAAAGAAAGGAAGGAAAATAAGGAAGGAAGGAGAAAAAGAAAGAAAGAAGAAAGAAAGAAAGAAAGAAAGAAAGAAAGAAAGAAAGAAAGAAAGAAAGAAAGAAAGAAAGAAAGAAAGAAAGGAAGGAAGGAAGGAAGGAAGGAAGGAAGGAAGGAAGGAAGGAAGGAAGGAAGGAAGGAAGGAAGGAAGGAAGGGAAAGGAAAAGAAAGGAAAGGAAGAAAGGAGGGAGGGAAGGGAAGGGAAGAAGGAAGGAAAGACTGGCTCAGATGATTATAGAAACTGAGAAGTCCCAACATCTGTAGTTGGAGATCTGGAGATCCAGGAGAGATGATGGTGTAATTCCCGTCTGAGTCTAAGGACTAAAGACCCAGGAAAGGCAATGGTATAAGCTTCAGTTCAAGGACAGAAGAACAAAGTTCCATCCCAAGCAGTCAAGCAGGAGAACTTCCCTCTTACTCAGCATTTTTGTTCTATTCAGATCTTCAGTTGGTTAGATGAGGCCCACTCACATTAGGAAGGGCAATCTCTTTTACTCAATCTAACATTCAGATGAATTTAAATGTTAATCTCAACCAGAAACACCCTCATAGGCACACCAACACTAATGTTTGACCAAAATGTCTAGGTGTCTTGTGGCCCAGTCAAGTTGACACATAAAATTAACCATCACAGAGCAAAAACATATCTCAAAATAATAAAAGCTATTTAGGACAAACCCACAGCCAATATCATACTGAATGGGCAAAAGCTGGAAGCATTCCCTTTGAAAACTGGCACAAGACAAGGATGCCCTCTCTCACCACTCTTATTCAACATGGTATTGGAAGTTCTGGCCAGGGCAATCAGGCAAGAAAAAAAGAAAAGCGTATTCAAACAGGAAGAGAGGAAGTCAAATTGTCTCTGTTTGAAGATGACATAATCCTATATCTAGAAAACCCCATCATCTCAGCTCAAAAGGTCCTTGAGCTGATAAGCAACTTAAGCAAAGTCTCAGGATACAAAATCAATGTGCAAAAGTAACAAGCATTCCTATACACCAACAATAGAGAAGCAGAGAGCCACATCATGAATAAACTCCCATTCACAATTGCTACAAAGAGAATAAAATACCTAGGAATACAGTTAACAAGGGATATGAAGGACTTCTTCAAGGAGAACTACAAACCACTGCTCAAGGAAATAAGAGAGGACACAAACAAATGGAAAAACATTCCATCATTGTGGATAGGAAGAATCGATATGGCTGTAATGCCCAAAGTAATTTATAGCTTCAATGCTATTCCCATTAAACTACTATTGACATTCTTCACAGAGTATCGGGGGAACCTGCCCCCAATATTTCAACGTAGGTTCTTTCTATTTTCCCTAAAGTGTCAGCTGGTCTGAGAAATAAAGAGAAAGAGTACAAAGAGAGGAATTTTACAGCTGGGCCTCCAGTGACATCACATATTGGTAGGTCCATGATGTCCCCTGAGCAGCAAAACCAACAAGTTTTTATTAAGAATTTCAAAAGGGGAGGGGGTGTACGAACAGGGAGTAGGTCACAAAGATCACATGCTTCTGAGGCCAATAAAGATCACAAGGCAAAGGGCAAAGCGAAGATCACAAGGTAAAAGGCAAAATTAGAATTACTGATGAAGGTCTATGTTCAACTGTGCACATATTGTCTTGATAAACATCTTAGAAAACAGAAAACAAGGTTTAAGAGCAGAGAACTGGTCTGACCTCAAATTAACCAGGATGGGATTTTTTCCACACCCTAATAATCCTGAGGGTACTGCAGGAGACCAGGGTGTATTTCAGTCCTTATGTCAACTGCATGAGACAGACACTCCCAGAGCAGCCATTTATAGACCTCCATCCAGGAATGTAATTCTTTTCCTAGGGTCAGAATATTTAATATTCCTTGCTTGGAGAAGAATTTAATGACATCTCTCCTACTTGCACATCCGTTTATAGGCTCTCTGCAAGAAGAAAACTATGGCTCTATTCTGCCCGACCCCACAGGCAGTCAGACCTTATGGCTGTCTTCCTTTGTTCCCTGAAAATTGCTGTTGTTCTGTTCTTTTTCAAGGTGCACTGATTTCATATTGTTCAAACACACATGTTTTACAATCAGTTTGTACAACAGTGGTCCTGAGGTGACGTACATCCTCAGCTTATGACGATAACAGGATTAAGAGATTAAAGTAAAGACAGGCATAAGAAATTATAAGAGTATTATTTGGGAACTAATAAATGTCCATGAAATCGTCACAATTTATGTTCAGAGACTGCAGTAAGGACAGGCATAAGAAATTATAAAGTATTAATTTGGGGAACTGATGAATGTCCATGAAATCTTCACAATTTATGTTCCCTGCCATGCCTCCAGCTGGTCCCTCTGTTCAGGGTCCCTGACTTCCCACAACAACAGAGTGAACAGGCAACCTACAAAATGGGGGAAATTTTTTTCAATTTACCTATCTGACAAAGGTCTAATATCCAGAATTTACAAGGAACTTAAACAAATTTACAAGAAAAAAACAGTTCCATCTAAAAGTGGGTAAAGGACATGAACAGACACTTCTCAAAAGAAGACATTCATGCAGCCAACAGACATGCAAAAAAAGCTCAACATCACTTCTCATTGCAAATCAAAACTACAATGAAATACTATCTCATGCCAGTCAGAATGGCAATTATTAGAAAGTCAGGAAACAACAGGTGCTGGCAAGGCTGTGGAGAAAAAGGAACACTTTTACAATGGGAATGTAAATTAGTTCAACCATTGTGGAAGACAGTGTGGGAATTCCTCAAGGATCTAGAACCAGAAATATCTTTTTTTTTTTTTTTTTTTTTTTTTTTTTTTTTTTTTTTTTTTTTTCTGAGACGGAGTCTTGCTCTGTCGCCCAGGCTGGGGTGCAGTGGCGCAATCTCAGCTCACTGCAAGCTCTGCCTCCTGGCTTCATGCCATTCTCCCGTCTCAGCCTCCTGAGCAGCTGGGATTACAGGCACCCACCACATGCCTGGCTAATTTTTTGTATTTTTAGTAGAGACGGGGTTTCACCATGTTAGCCAGGATGGTCTCGATCTCCTGACCTTATGATCTGCCTGCCTCGGCCTCCTAAAGTGCTGGGATTACAGGCGTGAGCCACCGTGCCCGGCCCAGAAATATCATTTGACCCAGCAATCCCATTACTGGGTATATACCTAAAGGAATATAAACCACTGTATTATAAAGATACATGCACACATATGTTTATTGCAGCACTATTAACACAATCAAACACATGGAATCAACCCAAATGCCCATCAACAATAGACTGGATAAAGAAAATGTGGTGGGGGCGGAGCAAGATGGCCGAATAGGAACAGCTCCAGTCTCCAACTCCCAGCGCGAGTGACACAGAAGACCGGTGATTTCTGCATTCTCAACTGAGGTACTGGGGTCATCTCACTAGGGAGTGCCGGACAATCAGTGCTGGTCAGCTGCTGCAGCCCGACCAGCAAGAGCTGAAGCAGGGCAAGGCATCGCCTCACTTGGGAAGCACAAGGGGGAAGGGAATCCCTTTTCCTAGCCAGGGGAACTGAGACACACAACACCTGGAAAATCGGGTAACTCCCAACCCAATACTACGCTTTAAGCAAATGGGCACATCAGGAGAATATATTCCACACCTGGCCGGGAGGGTCCCACGCCCATGGAGCCTCCCTCATTGCTAAAACAGCAGTCTGCAATCTAACTGCAAGGCAGCAGCAAGGCTGGGGGAGGGGCGCCTGCCATTGCTGAGGCTTAAGCAGGTAAACAAAGCCGCTGGGAAGCTCAAACTGGGCGGAGTTCACAGCAGCTCAAGGAAACTTGCCTGTCTCTGTAGACTCCACCTCTGGGGACAGGGCACAGCTAAAGAACAACAACAAAAAAAGCAGCAGGAACCTGTGCAGACACAAACGACTCTGTCTGACAGTTTGAAGAGAGCAGCGGATCTCCCAACACAGAGGTTGAGATCTGAGAACGGACAGACTGCCTGCTCAAGTGGGTCCCTGACCCCTGAGTAGCCTAACTGGGAGACATACCCCACTAGGGGCAGTCTGACACCCCACACCTCACAGGGTGGAGTACACCCCTGAGAGGAAGCTTCCAAAGTAAGAATCAGACAGGTACACTCGCTGTTCAGAAATATTCTATCTTATGCAAACTCTGCTGCTGATACCCAGGCAAACAGGGTCTGGAGTGGTCCTCAAGCAATCTCCAACAGACCTACAGCTGAGGGTCCTGACTGTTAGAAGGAAAACTATCAAACAGGAAGGACACCTATACCAAAACCCCATCAGTACGTCACCATCATCAAAGACCAGAGGCAGATAAAACCACAAAGATGGGGAAAAAGCAGGGCAGAAAAGCTGGAAATTCAAAAACTAAGGGCGCATCTCCCCCTGCAAAGGAGCGCAGCCCATCGCCAGCAACAGATCAAAGCTGGTCAGAGAATGACTTTGACGAGATGAGAGAAGAAGGCTTCAGTCCATCAAACTTCTCAGAGCTAAAGGAGGAATTATGTACCCAGTGCAAAGAAACTAAAAATCTTGAAAAAAGAGTGGAAGAATTGATAGCTAGAATAATTAATGCAGAGAAGGTCATAAACGAAATGACAGAGATGGAAAACATGACACGAGAAATATGTGACAAATCCACAAGCTTCAGTAACCGACTCGATCAACTGGAAGAAAGAGTATCAGCGATTGAGGATCAAATGAATGAAATGAAGCGAGAAGAGAAACCAAAAGAAAAAAGAAGAAAAAGAAATAAACAAAGCCTGCAAGAAGTATGGGATTATGTAAAAAGACCAAATCTACATCTGATTGAGGTGCCTGAAAATAAGGGGGAAAATGGAACCAAGTTGGAAAACGCTCTTCAGGATATCATCCAGGAGAACTTCCCCAACCTAGTAGGGCAGGCCAACATTCAAATTCAGGAAATACAGAGAACACCACAAAGATACTCCTCAAGAAGAGCAACTCCAAGACACATAATTGCCAGATTCACCAAAGTTGAAATGAAGGAAAAAATCTTAAGGGCAGCCAGAGAGAAAGGTCGGGTTACCCACAAAGGGAAGCCCATCAGACTAACAGCGGATCTCTCGGCAGAAACTCTACAAGCCAGAAGAGAGTGGGAGCCAATATTCAACGTTCTTAAAGAAAAGAAATTTAAACCCAGAATTTCATATCCAGCCAAACTAAGTTTCATAAGTGAAGGAGAAATAAAATCCTTTACAGATAAGCAAATGCTTAGAGACTTTGTCACCACCAGGCCTGCCTTACAAGAGACCCTGAAGGAAGCCCTAAACATGGAAAGGAACAACCAGTACCAGCCATTCCAAAAACATGCCAAAATGTAAAGACCATCGAGGCTAGGAAGAAACTGCATCAACTAATGAGCAAAATAACCAGTTAATATCATAATGGCAGGATCAAGTTCACACATAACAATATTAACCTTAAATGTTAATGGACTAAATGCTCCAATTAAAAGACACAGACTGGCAAACTGGATCAAGAGTCAAGACCCATCAGTCTGCTGTATTCAGGAGACCCATCTCACATGCAGAGACATACATAGGCTCAAAATAAAGGGATGGAGGAAGATCTACCAAGCAAATGGAGAACAAAAAAAAGCAGGGGTTGCAATCCTAGTCTCTGATAAAACAGACTTTAAACCATCAAAGATCAAAAGAGACAAAGAAGGCCATTACATAATGGTAAAGGGATCAATTCAACAGGAAGAGCTAACTCTCCTAAATATATATGCACCCAATACAGGAGCACCCAGATTCATAAAGCAAGTCCTTAGAGACTTACAAAGGGACTTAGACTCCCATACAATAATAATGGGAGACTTCAACACTCCACTGTCAACATTAGACAGATCAACGAGACAGAAAGTTAACAAGGATATCCAGGAATTGAACTCATCTCTGCACCAAGCGGACCTAATAGACATCTATAGAACTCTCCACCCCAAATCAATAGAATATACATTCTTCTCAGCACCACATCACACTTATTCCAAAATTGACCACATAATTGGAAGTAAAGCACTCCTCAGCAAATGTAAAAGAACAGAAATTATAACAAACTGTCTCTCAGACCACAGTGCAATCAAACTAGAACTCAGGACTAAGAAACTCAATCAAAACCGCTCAACTACATGGAAACTGAACAACCTGCTCCTGAATGACTACTGGGTACATAACGAAATGAAGGCAGAAATAAAGATGTTCTTTGAAACCAAGGAGAACAAAGATACAACATACCAGAATCTCTGGGACACATTTAAAGCAGTGTGTAGAGGGAAATTTATAGCACTAAATGCCCACAAGAGAAAGCAGGAAAGATCTAAAATTGACACTCTAACATCACAATTAAAAGAACTAGAGAAGCAAGAGCAAACACATTAAAAAGCTAGCAGAAGGCAAGAAATAATTAAGATCAGAGCAGAACTGAAGGAGATAGAGACACAAAAAACCCTCCAAAAAATCAATGAATCCAGGAGTTGGTTTTTTGAAAAGATCAACAAAATTGACAGACGGCTAGCAAGACTAATAAAGAAGAAAAGAGAGAGGACTCAAATAGACACAATAAAAAATGATAAAGGGGATATCACCACCAACCCCACAGAAATACAAACTACCATCAGAGGATACTTTAAACACCTCTACACAAATCAACTAGAAAATCTAGAAGAAATGGATAATTTCCTGGACACTTACACTCTTCCAAGACTAAACCAGGAAGAAGTGGAATCCCTGAATAGACCAATAGCAGGCTCTGAAATTGAGGCAATAATTAATAGCCTACCAACCAAAAAAAGTCCAGGACCAGATGGATTCACAGCTGAATTCTACCAGAGGTACAAGGAGGAGCTGGTACCATTCCTTCTGAAACTATTCCAATCAATAGAAAAAGAGGGAATCCTCACTAACTCATTTTATGAGGCCAACATCATTCCGATACCAAAGCCTGGCAGAAACACAACAAAAAAAGAGAATTTTAGACCAATATCCCTGATGAACATCGATGCAAAAATTCTCAATAAAATACTAGCAAACCAGATTCAGCAGCACATCAAAAAGCTTATCCACCATGATCAAGTGGGCTTCATCCCTGGGATGCAAGGCTGGTTCAACATTCGCAAATCAATAAACGTAATCCACCATATAAACAGAACCAAAGACGAGAACCACACGATTATCTCAATAGATGCAGAAAAGGCTTTTGACAAAATTCAACAGCCCTTCATGCTAAAAACGCTCAATAAATTCGGTATTGATGGAACGTACCTCAAAATAATAAGAGCTATTTATGACAAACCCACAGCCAATATCATACTGAATGGGCAAAAACTGGAAAAATTCCCTTTGAAAACTGGCACAAGACACGGATGCCCTCTCTCACCACTCCTATTCAACATAGTGTTGGAAGTTCTGGCTAGGGCAATCAGGCAAGAGAAATAAATAAAGGGTATCCAGTTAGGAAAAGAAGAAATCAAATTTCCCTGTTTGCAGATGACATGATTGTATATTTAGAAAACCCCATTGTCTCAGCCCAAAATCTCCTTAAGCTGATAAGCAACTTCAGCAAAGTCTCAGGATACAAAATTAATGTGCAAAAATCACAAGCATTCTTATACACCAGTAACAGACAAACAGAGAGCCAAATCAGGAATGAACTTCCATTCACAATTGCTTCAAAGAGAATAAAATACCTAGGAATCCAACTTACAAGGGATGTAAAGGACCTCCTCAAGGAGAACTACAAACCACTGCTCAGTGAAATAAAAGAGGACACTAACAAATGGAAGAACATACCATGCTCATGGATAGGAAGAATCAATATCATGAAAATGGCCATACTGCCTAAGGTTATTTATAGATTCAATGCCATCCCCATCAAGCTACCAATGAGTTTCTTCACAGAATTGGAAAAAACTGCTTTAAAGTTCATATGGAAACAAAACAGAGCCTGCATTGCCAAGACAATCCTAAGTCAAAAGGACAAAGCTGGTGGCGTCACGCTACCTGACTTCAAACTATACTACAAGGCTACAGTAACCAAAACAGCATGGTACTGGTACCAAAACAGAGATATCGACCAATGGAACAGATCAGGGTCCTCAGAAACAATACCACACATCTACAGCCATCTGATCTTTGACAAACCTGAGAGAAACAAGAAATGGGGAAAGGATTCCCTATTTAATAAATGGTGCTGGGAAAATTGGCTAGCCGTAAGTAGAAAGCTGAAACTGGATCCTTTCCTTACTCCTTATACGAAGATTAATTCAAGATGGATTAGAGACTTAAATGTTAGACCTAATACCATAAAAACCCTAGAAGAAAACCTAGGTAGTACCATTCAGGACACAGGCATGGGCAAGGACTTCATGTCTAAAACACCAAAAGCAACGGTAGCAAAAGCCAAAATTGACAAATGGGATCTAATTAAATGAAAGAGCTTCTGCACAGCAAAAGAAACTACCATCAGAGTGAACGGGCAACCTACAGAATGGAAGAAAATTTTTGCAATCTACTCATCTGACAAAGGGCTAATATCCAGAATCTACAAAGAACTCAAACAAATTTACAAGAAAAAAACAAACAACCACATCAAAAAGTGGGCAAAGGATATGAACAGACATTTCTCAAGAGAAGACATTCATACAGCCAACAGACACATGAAAAAATGCTCATCATCACTTGCCATCAGAGAAATGCAAATCAAAACCACAATGAGATACCATCTCACACCAGTTAGAATGGCAATCATTAAAAAGTCAGGAAACAACAGGTGTTGGAGAGGATGTGGAGAAATAGGAACACTTTTACACTGTTGGTGGGATTGTAAACTAGTTCAACCATTATGGAAAACAGTATGGCAATTCCTCAAGGATCTAGAACTAGGTGTACCATATGACCCAGCCATCCCACTACTGGGTATATACCCAAAGGTTTATAAATTATTCTACTACAAAGACACATGCACACATATGTTTATTGCGGCACTATTCACAATAGCAAAGACTTGGAATCAACCCAAATGTCCATCTGTGACAGACTGGATTAAGAAAATGTGGCACATATACACCATGGAATACTATGCAGCCATAAAAAAGGATGAGTTTGCATCCTTTGTAGGGACATGGATGCATCTGGAAACCATCATTCTTAGCAAACTATCACAAGAACAGAAAACCAAACACCGCATGTTCTCACTCATAGGTGGGAACTGAACAATGAGATCACTTGGACTCGGGAAGGGGAACATCACACACTGGGGCCTATCATGGGGAGGGGGGAGAGGGGAAGGATTGCATTGGGAGTTATACCTGATATAAATGATGAACTGATGGGTGCTGACGAGTTGATGGGTGCAGCCCACCAATATGGCACAAGTATACATATGTAACAGACCTGCACTTTATGCACATGTGCCCTAGAACTTAAAGTATAATAAAAAAAAAAAAGAAAAAAATTTAAAAAAAAAGAAAATGTGGTACATATACACCATGGAATACTATGCAGCCATAAAAAGAAATGAGATCATGCCCCTTGCAGGGATGTAGATGAAGCTGGAGGCCATCATCCTCAGCCAACTAACACAGGAACAGAAAACCAAACACTGCATGTTCTCACTCATAAGTAGGAGCTGAACAATGAGAACACATGGACACAGGGAGGGGAACAACACACACTGGGGCCTGTTGGGGGGATAGGGGAGGGAGAGCATCAGGACAAATAGCTAATGTACGTGAGGCTTAATACCTAGGTGATGGGTTGATAGGCGCAGCAGATCCCCATGGCACACATTTACCTATGTAGCAAACCTGCATGTCCTGCACATATATCCCAGAACTTAACATAAAATAAAATTTAAATAAAATGATCCATCACAGTAACTCACACATACGTTCACACAATTGCTTCTGTGGCTCCTAGAGATTTTTCTCTAGTCATTTCATTTTCTGTGAGTGTGCATGATTCATGCTTAGTACAAATAGTGTGACTTCTCCACCCCCAATTCCTGACACAGTCACTAGAAACACTCTCTCACCTCCAGGCCATGACTTTCTGCCTCAAAAGATCACTTATATTTTAAACTAAAAATTACGTTTACATTATTAACACCTGTGTATTGATTTATAGATTTTTTCTTGATGGAAAAAAATCAAGATATTATAGAAAAGGATATTATATTTGCATGTTAGATTCAATCCCCAGTGTCTGAAGACATTTTTGAATGTCTTTTGATGTCTGGTAAGTAGAGGCCAGGGTTTCAGTGCAACATCCTACAACGTCCAGGATGGCCCCCAAAATCATCTGACCCAAAATTTCAATAGTGCTGAGGTTGAGAAACTCTGGTCTAGAGGAAAGACAGTTAGATGTTCTTAGAAGAGAATTTGATTTTTTGTTGAAAAAGAATTTCCAAGCTAGAAAGGACCTTAAAGAGTATACTCAAACTGCCTTTCTTCATTGACAGAGGAATCAAGATTCAGTACTTGTATAATGTGCCTGAGGTGTTGCAGCTGCTCAACACAGAGGAAGAACTGATATCCATGTCTACTGACTACCAGTGCAAGACACATTTTTGTTTCCCTGCCCATAAAATAGAAATCTGATTAACTGAGGAATATTACCTTAGTAATATTAACTTTTATATTAACTTAGTAATAGTAACTTTTCAAATGAGAAATAATTTAAAACTATTTAGTTGTAAAATCTATCTATGTTAGGCAGCCTACAACATGGACCCCTGCAATGATCTCCACCTTTTAGTATTCATGTCCTTGTGTAATTTCTCTCCTTGAGTGTGGGCTGGACTTATTGACTTTTTACTAATGAATAGAATATAGCAGAAAGGACAGGATGTTCTTTTTATTTTATTTTATTTTTAGATCGAGGCTCAATCTGTTGCCCAGGCTGCAGTGCAGTGGTGCCATCTCAGCTCACTGCAACTTCCACCTCACAGGTTCACATGATTCTCCTGCCTCAGCCTTCTAAGTAGCTGGGATTATAGGTGTATGCCTCCACACCCGGCTAATTTTTATACTTTTAGTAGAGATGGGCTTTCATCATGTTGGCCAGGCTGGTCTGGAACTCCTGACCTCAAGTGATCCACCCACCTCGGCCTCCCAAAGTGCTGGGGTTACAGGCGTGAGCCACTGCTGCCCGGCCAGGATGTCACTTTCAAGAATAGGTTACAAAAAGACTGACTTCTCTCCTGGGCATACCTCCCTCTCTCTCTCTCCCTCTCTTGGATAGTTCTCTCTGAAGAAACCAGCTGCCAGTAAGCTTGGAGGTAGACCCCTCCTTGGTTAAGCCATGAAATGTCTGCAGCCCCAGTGGATACCTTCATTGTAGTTTTGTGAAAGACCTGGAGCCAGGGACACCCAGCTAACCTACACTTGGATTTCTCATCCACAGGAAGTGTGAAATAATAACTTTTTTTAAAAAAAAGGTGTTGTCTTAAGCCACTGGGTATTGGTGTAATTTAAGTTACTGTTATTACAGTAAAAATTTAATAATCTTGAAATTATTTAGGAGGAGGAGAAGGACTCAACTATTGGCATATCTTTATAACACAGAAACTTTCAAGCCACCTTGGGACTGTTTTATTTCGAATTAAATTAAATTAAATGTAATGGGACCATTATAGAATTAACTTTAATGCCATTCAGCCTGGACCTACTCTGGGCATATTTGTTGCTGATAAAATCACTGTAATTTGTATGTTTTTAACTCTCTGGGCATTACAGAAAAAGAAAAAATAGAAAAATAAAACGAAACATGGTTGCCCATAATTTCTACTATGTTTACATATGCACCAGAAGAAACTGTCATTTATAAACTGAAAGAAATAGTACAAGATCTAGTTGGTACTATTTTTACTTGCATCTAATGGATGTGCAGAGGAAATACTGACGAATCCCTAGAGATACTGGAAAAATACTTTACTACCCCCAAGTGGACATGTAAATTATATTTACTGAAATAAAATATAAAATTGGCATTGTCATCCAAAAGGAAGGTATGAAATGATTATACAACAGACTCAGAATCTCAGAGCTGGTAAGAATTTTAAAATTGAGAACTTTAAAATATAGAACCTTAGAACTGGTGAGATATTTGAATTCCCTCTACAATCTATCTTATGCTTGTACATTTTTTCATTATGTAAGTTTGCTGGCTACCAAGGCAGTTCATTCTCTTTTCAGACAGCTTAATTTGAGTTGTTCTCATAAGTCTTTATTTCTCTTGAAAACTGCCTGCAAATCATGCAAGATCTTTCATGTCATCTCTACCATTCTTAACGTTATTACTGACTTACAAAAAGAGAGATACTATAAATTTCGAGACAGCATATTTAAATAACACAGAAAACTGAATTTTAATCTTTCTTGAGAGTAACCCTAAAAAGTCCTCCAACTATTGTTTCCTTATGTAAATGATTCAACCAATTCTGACACACAAATTGCCCCTACAATCTTTCAGACTCTCCAGGTTTTCTAGATCTGGTTTATGAGTTATGTCTCAGAGAGTTCAGTTTGCCAAAATTTCAAACTAAAAGTCTAGGCCAACTCCTTATCTGTGTCAGAGGTTTCCAAAGATGATAGGTAGCACGATTTAACTCAAGCATAGTTACCAGCCTGGAGTTTTACTCCAGCCTTCTCTGCTAAGTAGGGCAGAAGTACACAGTAGCTTAAGGACTCCTTTTGCTTCTCCAGCTAACATTGAGACCATTGTTTCTCAAATTATGACCAGTGGACTACCTGTTCTTAAACCAAGTGGGAGTTTTAAAAAAAAATGCAGGCTCCTGAACCTGCTGAAATGCAATCTTTCAGCTGGACTACAGTTATGGGAATTATTATTAATCAAAAATCTCCAGTAAATTCTTATGCCCGCTAAAGATCAAGTGGGTTCTTTCCAGAAGATTGGTCTCACTATGAGTTTTGTGAAAAGCAAAGGATATTGAAGTCAGATAAGTTAGGGAACGCCAGCAAACTGTAGGGAAAGAACATACTACAGCATCCTGTTACCATGCCGGGGAACTTTTGCTCATGACTTTTAATTGTCTGACAGCAGTAAAGAAGGAAGAATTGTATAGTATATTACTCAGAGTTTTGGGATAGTGACTGGACTGTTATTATGATTGCATACAATCACTGTGTCTTAAAAGCATAAACAAGGCTGCAGTGCTGTCCCACACTTCCATTTACACTGCTGTTTCTGTGCAGGTGTGACTGATTGTCATCTCTTCTTTCTCCCTCCTCCAGACACATAAGTTAGACCAAAGCCGGTGAAGACCTAAGATCTGCTATATTGCTCTCCATTCATTTACTCAGCTTCCTTTATCCATGAGCCTGGCATGAGTTGGTAATATTTAAAGATTTAAACTAGGGGAAGATAGGAAGCCACTTGTATGCCTTAAGTTATATATTGTGTGTTTCAACATGATCATTTACATGGGAGCCCTATATTGGGGCATTGGCTACTTGAAGAACTATTAATAAAATGGTATGTTTGTTCTCCCTCCATTTTTCCTTATAGATTTTACTTAACCAGAATTCTATGAAAAGAAGAGGTGTCTTCCAGGCCAGGATCTAGGCATATTTAGAATTCAGTACTAAATTCCCCTCCTAATTCCCCTAAGATCTTACCTTTAAACCTACAAAGAACACTGTCTTCCTTTTAGAGACTCATAATTCATAGTGACACATGTAAGCCTCCATGAGTCCTACATTGAATAAATTTGCTTACCCTTATTTAATTTGAAATTTTCCAATCTTGTGTGCTCATGGTACCCCACTGAGGTAATGTCACTGAGGGCACATTTTGAAAAATGTTAGTGTAAGTGAGGAGGTCATCAAACATTTTCTCTAGAGGGCCAGATAGTAAATATTTTAGGCTTTTACAGCCATATACTTTCTGTCACAACTACTCAATGCTGACATTGTAGCACAAAAGTAGGCATCAACAATATGAAAATAAATAAGCATGGCTGTGTTCCAATAAAGCTTTATTTACAAAAACAGATGGCAGGCCAGATTGGCCTGTGGGTTGTAGTTTGCTGACCCCTGGTATACACTAAAACAGTCAAGTGATTTTTTGTTTGCTTTTTGTTTTTCTGTCATTTTTCTTCTAGGTCCATAACCTGATTCCATTTTTTAAAGTCTTATTTCTTTGATGAGGAAAAATATTGGAGGTAAAAAACAGAATCAATTCACATTTTTAACATAAAATAATTAGACTTTGTTTTAGCTTTCATTTTCATTATTTTGATTACCCCTGCCTTTTCCATCTGCAACAAGGCATTCTTGCCAGGACAACTGGCTTTTGGGAAAGTAAAATTCAGAAGTACTGGGCAGAAACCCAAAATGGGAGAAAACAGTGTCATAGCCAAGAAAGGATAGGCAAGACAGAGAGAGAGAGATCCTAAAATGGACATGAGAGACTTTGCCCCAGTGCGTTTCTACCACTTTTCCTGTGCTTCCCTCTAGCGCCTTTTCTCTAAGCAAAGTGCCCTGACTGGTCTCCCCAGAGTCTGTTTTGTCCCTCACATACAGAAGGTCTTTCTCTTCCCTGGGGATAGGGAGAAGTTAATGGAATGAGGAGATGTGTTGTTTTAAAAATAATATGTTAATTATTTAAGTAATTATGCATTTCACATTATAATCCTTATAATCCCCTCTCATTTATATGCTTCTTGTTTACTAGCAAAATTGCACCAATCTATATTCTCTGTCTCCACGTCTCATATTCCACCTTTTCTTGGAATCACTTCACTCAGGCTTTCCTTTCCATTGCTCCAGGAAAGTCACACTCATCAAGCTCACCAATGACCTCCAGGTATCAATTATTTATCCTCTTCTTGTTCAACTTCTCAGCAGCATTGATGTTTTTTAATTCTCCTCTCTATTGAAACACTTTCTTCCTTGACTCCCTGAATATCACTCTCACCTTCTGACCACTTCTCAAACATTTCTGCACTACTACTCTAATCCAAGCTACCTTCCTTTCCCATCTGGTCTATCAAATAGCTTCTTAACTGTTTTTTTTTTTTTTTTTTTTATTCCACTCTTGCTGCCCCCACTCTCGACTATTCTCCATGGAGGAGACTCTCGTGGTTGATTTGATGCTTTAAACCACCTTAATCTGTTCAAAATCTACTAATGGCATGCCAACATATTTAAAACAAAACCCAGACCCACTGCATGGCCTACAAAGTAAAATGTGGTCCCAACAACTCTCTGCCTTCTCCCCCGTTCCAATGCATATGAGTTATACTAGGCTTCTTCTGGCTTATTTATCATGGCCTTTGCACTTGCTGTTGGGCTTATCTGTAACATATTTCTCCCAGGTGCATGGATGGCTTGCATCTTCATTTCATGCAGAGCTCTATTCAAGTATCACATCTCAGAAAAACTTTCTCTGACCAATGTTTTTAAATTAACCACTCCTCCTTCACTGTCTGTCCCGTTTATCCTACTTTAATTTTATTCCAAGTGCTTATCACTTCCAGTTATATATTTATTTGTTGGTTGTTCTGTGTGCCCCCGTAGCAAATGAGCCTCCCCAGAGCTGTTCACTACTGTATCCCCAGCATTTAGAATATTTCCTAGAACGCAATTGGTTGGTAGATATTTGTTGAATAGGCTTGGTACTGAGACATAAAACATTCATAAGGTAGAATACTTTGTATTAAAGCTGTATAAATCTAATCCAAGATGTGGAATAGGAAATGGCGGAGAGTCATGCATACAACTACAAAGATGCAAGGCAGAGTATCTGGTACCCAAAAAGGAATAGGTAAAATTTTATGAGAGCATGGTTCACTTCGAAATTACCCCGTGACTAGGGGAAGGGTTTATGGAGAGGATGACATTAAGCTTAGAACATTAGATAATACATAGTATTTTGTCTGAGAAAGGAAGAAGGAACAGCATTAAAAAATGCTAGAAAGGTAAAAAAGCATATTCATTCACTTATTTAATGAATATTTATTGATTTTCTATTATGAGCTTGCTAGGCATTGTTCTAAATGTTGGAGATTCAGGAATTGAATAAGAGAAGAATATACACTATAACCTCAAAAAGTTTACATTCTAGGGAGAATAGTCAGTACAAAATAAGCAAAGAAATATACAAAATAATTTTAGATTATGATGTAAGCAGGGTTATAACAACACATTGGAGGATGGGATAAAGAGCTCAAAAGAAATGGGGACAAAATTAAGGCACTGCTTGGAACTGACTTAACCACAGATGTTCTCTAAGGGAAATTCTAGAACCAAAGGATGAAAAGGAGCCAGCTCTGCGCAGAGGTGAAGGAACATCATACCAACACGAGAGAACAGCAAGGTCTCAGGCCCTGGAGTGGGTCTTGAATAGTCATTCACCTGTTCACTGACCATTTCTGGTTTCCTACCTCACAAGCACAATGTAGGATTGCACTTCCTTGTTCTTGAATTAGATGGGGACACATGACTAGTTCTAGCCTCTAAATTGTGAGTAGAAGTAAAGAGCATCAACTGCTAATACAAGATCTGCCAGAGGATGCTCTCCCTGTACAATAACAATCAACAATTGTTGAAATTGGTGGTGGCTCCGTCATCCCAGATCCCTGAGTGACTGCAATAAAGACAGCCCTTCTGTGATCCATAATGAATAGACAATAACATTTGGGTACTCTGTGTGTGTGTGTGTGTGTGTGTGTGTGTGTGTGTGTGTGTGTGTGTGTACATATGTTTTCTTTCTCTTGAGTAGTTATCCAGGAAGGAAATTGCTGGGTCATATGGTAACTCTATGTTTAAGAAACTGCCGAGCTGTTTTCCAAGTAGCTGTATCATTTTAACACCCAGTAGCAATGTATAAAGGTTCCAATTTCTCCACATACTCACCAACACTTGTTATGTCTTTATTTTTATTTGTTATTATAGCCATTCTAGTGGGTGTGAAGTGGTACATCATTGTGGTTTTGACTTGCATTTCCATAGTTAACACACAATTTTGTTTATACTGGGGAAAAATAGGTGCAAGGAGACCACTGAAGAGACCCTTTCAAAAGACCAGATGATAGATGACAGATAAGGTGGTAACAGTGAAGAGGGTATGAACTTCCACACAGCACAAAGGATCTGCCCAAAGATTGTGCTAAAAGACATGACTAAACTTTAGCCTGGCTGCCACCTGCACTATACCACGTCCCTTAAGGTGACACACAATGCCACCAAACCACGAAATATACATTGTTCCAACCTACAATCCCAAACCATTTTCAGTAATTTTTCACTTACTGCCCTCTGTAATTTTCTATTGCTCCACAGCTCCCCCAATCTTTTTCTTTTTATTTCCTCCTTTTCACTTCCCCAGAGCTCCTTTGTGTTTTCTCTGTTTTCCCTTTAAAACCCTCTGTCACCTTTGTCTGAGCTGGAGTTAAGCTCAGGGTATACTGTGTCTCTCTCCCCCATTGAAGTAGTCTGAATAAAATATGTCTTGCCAACTTTAATAAATGTCTGGTATTTGTTCCCTTTTGACAAGGGAAATAAGATATATTTCAGAAACAGAATGAAAAGTCATGCTGAAGAATTACAGGCAGGGAATGAAAGTAAGTAACAAATCAAGGTTGACTTCTGGGTTCTTGGGTTGAGTAGCTGAGTGGGTGAGGGTGTCAATTACTAAGATGAGAAAGTGTTGAAGAGGAACCTGGAAGAAGAAAAAAAAGAAATTTTAAAACACTGTTTTGACAATGTGAATTTGACATACCTATAATATATCCAATTAGAGATAGTAAAGAGTCAACTGGATATACACATCTGGAACATAGGAAAGAATATAGTATTGTAGTTATAAATTTCAGGGCCATCTTTGTCCATCTGGCATTTAAAGCCATGGAGTGAATGAGGTCACTGTACGTGAAAGTGTAGACACAGAAGATCATCCAGAACCAACAGGTAGAGAAGTTTAACAACTAAATGTAGGATTGAGAAGAAAGAACCAGCAAACAAAAAGACAAAAAAGGATGATTAAAGAGCCAAGAGGGATATTAAGAGAGAGTGGTATTCTAGAAACTGAAAGAACAGCTTCAAGAAAAGGTCAATAGTAAATGGTGAAAAAGAATTCAAAGAAATATCCACCCGTTTTGGCAACAGGATTATCATGCACAGGAATGGTTTTGGAGAAGTAATGATGGTAAAAGCAAGATTGGAGTAGATTAAAGAAACAGTGGAAGACAGGAAACCTGATGCAATGAAAACAGCCCACTCCTTTAAGCTTATTTACTAAGAAGAAGAAGAGAGAAATAGGATAATGAAGAAGTAGAATGTGGATCATGGGAGGGCAATGTAAAATGTGAGAATCCACAGTGTGTTCATATGCAATTGGAATAATTTGGTTAAAAGGAAGAAACTGTGCTGTCAAAGGTAGGGGAAACCACAGAAGTGAATCATTGAGGAAGTTACAGTCTCTGGCACAGAAAGCACAGGAGACTGACTCTTGGTAGAAGCACTGAAAATATGGAAAACAAAAATATGGATCCAAACAATGGTATGTTCTGGATTTGATAATGTGTATATGAGAAAGTTCCCCCTGCTTCTATTTGTTCAGGCCCAGGTTATCAGATAAGTGGACACCATATGTGTGTTTTTCATTTGGGCACAAATGCTCATCTGTTTAAATTCAGGTTCAGACAAGGAAAATAATTAAATTCAATCTGAATTGGGTTTGGCCATACCAACATATCAGAGGGCCAGAAAGTCAAGGTCATTGAGGATGTTTACAAGGGAATGATTACCATGATGGACAAGAGCATCTAAACTGGGTACAAAGGCAAATGTAGGTAAAAGAATAGTCAGGGGTAAAATGGTGAGGTCAGTGCATTGGAGACCCAGTTGGGATGAAAATATTGTTGTAGAGAGAGGACTAGATGAATCAAGACAAAAAGCACAGAAGTTGGCAATCAGGGAGTAAGATATTTGAAATAAAGATTTCAGAGGTGACACAGTTACTGATGATACAGGTTGAATATTCCTTTATCAAAATGGTTGGGGCCAGAAGTGTTTTGGATTTCAGATTTTTTTCAGATTTTGGAATATGTGCACTGTACTGATTGAGTATCCCAAATCTGAAAATCTGAAATCTGAAAAGCTACAAAATAAGCATTTCCTTTGAACATCATGTTAGCACTCAAAAAGTGTTGAATTTTGGAGCATTTCAGATTTATTTTGTGAATTTCAGATGCTTAACCTATAATAAGGTCTAGGCAATAGTGAGGAGGAAGGCAAGAACACTGGCAGAAATCAATGTGATCCCAGTGACTCATCTTCTAAGAAGTTAAAGTTATCAGATATTCTGATGGGCATACAGCTTTCACAAATTTTTTACACTGTATTTAAATTGAAAAGTACATGTTCTTAGCCTACAAAGGCTCAACATTAAAGGCCAAACCCTTGGGTTGCAGATATTTTTAAAAATCTGAAGTAAGTTGTCACAACAATATTGAAGTCTGTGAGAATGGTGCTCCATGAAATTGTCACTGCACAGCTTGTATAGCTGCATAAAGCAGCCCTGTAACAAATGGTTAACCTCATCAGCAGTCTAGTCCAGTTGTTCTCATCTGGGGATGATCTTCTCTCTCTGGGAAGACCCCAGGGGGTTATTTGGCAATGTCTGAAAACATTTTTATTTGTAATAACTTGTGGAGAATGGAGAACTGATATCTAGTGGACAGAGGCAAAGACACTGCTAAATATCCTACAATGGACATGACAGCCCCGCTGCCTCCTGCAATAATATCTGGCCCAAAACGTCAAAGTTAAACTCTAGTCCTAGAATCTGTGAGCATTCTCTTTCCTTTCCTCTTACCAGGAAGACATATACATTCTTCAGAAGCAAAAGACCACAGTGATTTTTGTATCACTATGGAGCATAGAGTTTGTACAGACTCCTATTTCTGACCCATTCCCTAATCTCTCCTTTTCCCCCATCCACCTATGTTTCTGATGGCAATTTGTTTTCATCCCTAGCTGAAGATAGAGAAAGCAGCTATAATCACTAAGTCATTCAATTAATTACCTGATGCATAAAATTAAGGTAATTAAAAAGGAAGAATTAGGTCAATCCTTCTCAATTGGCTATACTCAACTTATCTTGTAAGCTGTTAGTCTAATTGTGAAGCCTCCTTGGGCTCTGAAAAGTGTCCCAGTGGTTATTTCTTGTCTTCTCTGACACCTGCAATTTGCCAAAGGGCTTACAATGGGAATTCTATGTTAAGTATCTAATACCTGGAGGGCCAGTTCTGAACACAGTTCTGGCCCTCCTAATCCACAGGTTCTGTACCAACCACGAGTTGAAAATATTCAAATTTTTTAAATTAAAAATTATAAAGCAATAAAAATAATACAAATAAAACACTACAGTATAACAACTATTTACATAACATTTATATTGTATTAGAAGTATTCTAGAGGTGATTTAAAGTATACGGGAGGATGTGCATAGGTTATATGCAAATTATCACAAATTTGGTGGCTTAAAACAACAAAAATGTATTATCTGATAGTCCTAGAATAAGAGGACTTGAGAAGTTCAAGATCAAGGTATTGGCTGGGCCCTGCTCCCTCCAAAGCCTCTAGGGAAGAATCCTTTCTTACGTCTTCCAGCTCCTGTTGCTCCAGGTATTTGACTCTCTCTAATATAACTCTACCCTCTGCCTCCATCTTCATATGGCTTTCTCCTCTTCTTGTATCTTCTCCTCTTTTTCTCTTATGAGGACACTTGCCATTGGATTTAAGGACTACCCAGATGATCCAATATGATCTCATCTTGATATCATTAACTTAATAGCGTCTGCCAAGATCCCAAGTAAGGTCACATTCAGTATTAATGAGTGTTAGAATTGGGATATTCCTTTTTGCTTTCTTTTTTTTTTTCTTTTTTGAGAGAGAGTCTTACTCTGTTGCTGAGGCTGGAATTCAACGGCACATTCTCAGTTCACTGCAAACTCCACCTCTAGGGTCCAAATGATTCTCATGCCTCAGCCTCCTGAGTAGCAGGGACTGCAGGCATGCACCACCATGCCCAGCTAATTTTTATATTTTTAGTAGAGACAGGGTTTCACCATGTTGGCCAGGCTAATCTCGAACTCCTAGCCTCAAGTGATCCACTCATCTCAGTCTCCCAAAGTGCTGGGATTACAGGTGTGAGCCACCACACTCAGCCAAATTTGTATATTTCTTTTTAGGCGGCACTATTCAACCCACCACAGAACACATGATCACAAAATGATTAGAAACTGATAATCTGGATATTTTACCAGTCCACCAATAGAACCATCCATTGGTGATGTTTTCAACTTGCCTACCACTTCCATAAAAAGACATAAATTAAGCAAAGGTAAGGTATCAGAAAGGCACACACCTTGTCATTTCTGTAACCACTTAGCCTGGGGACCTCAAGGATGACTTCAATGGCCTTTAAGAAGTGCTTGAATAAGTTGATGGAGGTTCAGAAGAAAAGAAGCATTTAATTGAGAGGCCAATTATATTAACCATCTTAAAGAAAGCCTTTTAATTCACTCATTAGTAAGCTCTATTTAGGTGAACAGAGTAACAAAACAGTGCCATTACCCTTCGAAAAGTGAGAAGAGTCAGCGGAATGCATTTTAAAGGCAATGAAAGCTCAATGAGATTGATGGACTTCATACCTACCTCAATATGTTCAATTCACTGCTTTATAGTTTTCAGTGAATGTCCCCCAACTCCATGATGTTTATTGGATGAGTGCCAATGAACACTGGAAGTAAGGGATAATAAGAATTATGTTACTATTATCCTTAATATTAAATTGTATAATGCTGCATCATCAAAATGTGAAGAAAACTATATTTAATATATAATCACTTTTAATCACTATTTTTGAAAGCCTAAGTTAGATGAAAAGCTATTCATCTATCATGAATCACTGAAATCTTTCAAGCCAGATAATATCTATGTTACGCTTCTCTGAGCTTGTAACTAACTATAAGATTATCTGAGATATATGTGAAGATATATGCCACAGACAGACGTGACTGAAATATATTCATAGCCACAAAATAAAGTAATAAGTGTTTAGTTTAGTCCTTGATCCTCATCAAATTATTAAACTAGCAAGATACCGTTTTCTCAGTGAGATTCATTGTTTCGTTTTGTCAAATTAAGGGCAACATCTCTGGAGTCATGCAATAGAGGCCCAGAAATAAAATAGAATTTCAGATTCATATAAGTTTGGAAAGTGCTACAAAGTATTTATCTTTCTTGGATATTCATAATTCACATTTGAACACTAATGGTTCCGAGAAGCCCTGAAATAAAAACATATTTATGTAAGCCATTTTGCAGGTATCAATAAACTCTAACGTTTACATGAAAAGCTAACCGACCTTAAATAACTGAAATAAAATGGAAGAAGAACAAAGTTTGAAGACTTACATTACTCAATTTTAAGACTTACTATAAAGCTATAGTAATCGAGATAGTGTGGTAGTGGTGAAAGAAAAGAAACATAAATCAATGTAACAGAATGAAGATCCCAGAAATAGACCCGCACAAATATTGTGAACTATTTTTTTTTTTTTTTTTGAGATAGAGTCTCACTCTGTCACTCAGGTTGGAGTGCAGTGGCACAATCTTTGTTCACTGCAACCTCTGCCTCCTGGGTTCCAGCAATTATCCTGCATCAGCCTCCCAAATAGCTGGATTACAGGCATGCGCCACCACACCCAGCTAATTTTTGTATTTGTAGTAGAGACAGGGTTGTACCATGTTGGCGAGGCTGGTCTCAAACTCCTGATCTCAAATTATATGCCTGCCTTGGCCTCCCAAATTGCTGGGATTATAGGCATGAGCCACCATATCTGGCACTTGTGAATAAATTTTTGACAAAGGCACAAAGTCAATTAAATGGAGAAATGGTAGTATTTTCGATAAATGGTCCTAAAACAATTGGACATCCATATGCAAAAAAAACCTATCCACAGATCTCATATCTTATACAAGAATTAACTCAAAATGGATCATATAAACGTTAAAGCAAAACTATAAAACTTCCAGAAGAAATCATAGGAGAAAATATAGGAAAACTTGAATTTGGTAATGAATTTTTAAATACAACACAAAAAGCACAATCCATAAAAGATAAACATTGGCAAGTTGGTCTTTACTTAAACTAAAACCTTCTGCTCCATGAAATACATTGTTAAGATAGCAAAAAGACAAGAAATAGACTAGGAGAATATATTCGCAAATGTATATCTGATAAGAAACTTGTATCTAAAATATACGAAGAACTTTTAAAACTCAATAAAAAAAAGAAACTAATTTAAAAATGCACAAATGATGTGAATAGATACTTCACCAAATGATATAAGATGTTAACATTGTATGTCATTAAGGAAATAAAATTAAAACAACAATAAGATACTACCACATACCTATTAGAATAGCTGAAATATTTTAAAAAGGAAAAAATAAAAAATCTTGGCACTAAATTGCTAGCAAGGATGACATGCAACAGATACTCTCATTTATTGCTAGTGGGAATGCACTTTGGAAGACAGTTTGGCAGTCTCCCATGAGGCTGAATATGGTCGTACCACAGTGTCAAGCAACCACACTTCTACATATCCAACTGATATGACTATTTATGTCCACACAAAAGCCTGCACAAGATGTTTAGAGCAGCTTTATTAATAATCTTCAAAAACTGGAATCAATCAAGACATTTATTAGCTGCATCAATAAACCAACTGGTATGCCCAAATAATGGAATACTATTCAATGATAAAAATGAATAAACTATCAAACCACTTAAAGATACAGATGAATCTTAAATACATATTGCTAAATGAAAGCTACCAGTCTGAAAAAGACTGTATGCCATGTGATTTCATTATATAATGTGTGTAAGAGTTAACATAGTAGGCCTGAGACTATTAACCGTAGGAAAACCTGCTTGCAAGGTTGCTCTTCTGCTAGTATCTGGGAACCCGGATGTAAGAAGAGTTTCCACCATTCCAAGCACTGATAAGAGTGGCTCACTTTGCCTTAACTACTCCTGCAAACAATATGGTGTATATTGAACACCTGCTTCCCTTCTAGATGTCTGGAATTGGGGTATATGTTAGGCATGCAAAATTTTTCTTAAAATTAGGAAGTAGGGGAATCCCAGGATGGAATGCAGAATATAGCAAAAGACTGTAGTACAAATGCATAAAGCAGCCTCATTCAAAGGGGTAGGATAAAACTAACATTAGAAATTAGTGGAATCTATAAGATCAAAGACAAAAGAAACTATACATAAACACTGTACTCCAGTTGATAAGGTTTTTTTTTCCCAGGGAGTAGAAGTCAAGTCTGAAACCTCTAAGCATATATACTGGAATTCAACAATTAACTAATTGGATGACAGATGATGGAAACCAGGTTTTCATTGCTAAAGCTGGAAACTACAGACAAGCAAGGGGAAGGCTAAAATGTTGTGTGGGGTGAAGGATTAGAGTTGGAGACATCAATGTGAAATTATGTTTTGCTTAATATATATACAGATGTTACATACAGAAATATTTATAGATAGGTGCACATACATCAATTAATACAAACATATACTTTTTTTTATCTGTCAGCTGAGAGTTCCTGGAGGCAGTGGCACACAAGTTGCAAAAAGCATATATAGCCCCAGGTCTTGGTTTCTAATACTATTCATATATTAAAAAACAGACTCCTTGGAAAATATCTGATTTTAGTACTAGAGCAGAAAATATACAAAATTAGCCTGAAACATCTTATGTCATAAACTATGCACATGCTAAAATGAACAAAACAAAACAAACAAACAAACAAAAAAAACAAATAAAAAACCACAATGATGAAAGTGTGTCAAAAGAACATAGGAAGAAACTTAGGCTCCTAGTGGCCAAAGATGGAATAATTTGAGCACCACAATAAAATTATATTGAATTATAACCCAATGTATAAAGTAAATATCTATGAGTCTACATTGATATAAATAAATGATTAAATTAATAAATGGAAGAGAATAGGCAAATCTCCCATGCTGAAAAATTCCAAATGCTTTATGTAGATACTCTGCCCCAAGGAGACAGAGAATAACTTTCCACACATTATATATCAGCTGCACATAGTGACTTCCTTCTGAAAATTACAGCAGTGCAGGAAAAACAAGAGCAACTCTAAAGTGGGGAAAATTAGCAAACACTACCAAATCCAGTTAACCAAGATTAACACTAACAATGGTTAAGTCATCCTGATAGTATATAGCCTTAATATGATGTAATGAGAATAGCACTTTATCTACATGGTCTTACTCCCAAAAAAGTCATAATCCCAGTCTAATTGTGAGAAAAATATTAGACAAATTTCACTAGAGAGTCATTTTACAAAATACTTGACCAGTACTGTTAAAAACTTTCAAGGTTATCTGAAACAAGGAAAGCCTGATAAATTGCAGTAGCCAAGAAGAGCCTCAAGAAACGTGGCATCTTAACGTAATACGCTATAGTGAATGGGGTCCTGGAACAAAAAAAGACATCAGGACAAAAAATAAAAATAAAAACTAAGAAAATCTGGATAAAGCATAAACTGTAATGAATAATGATGTATCCATATTAGTTCATTAATGATAACAAATGTACCAGACTAATGTCAGATGTTAATAACAGAGAAAACTGGTTGTGATGTATGGAAACTCCGTACTATTTTTCCGATATTTTTGTAAATGTAAAACTATTCTAAAATAAAGCATTTATTTAAAAACATATTTATATTTGTTTATCCAGAGTTTCTCAAAGCTATTTGACCAAAAACCTTCCTTTTTTTTTTTTGTTCTGTATATTACCTACTAACACCCAGTAGAATTCTCATTTTGTAGATAACTCTTTGGAAAGTGTCGAGTAAGATGGCTGCTGAGAGTTCTTCCAACTTTAAAGCTTTGTCTCAGAAGCTTGGACTAAAAAATACCTGGATGTATGGTACATCCTTTCCAAATGGCTACATGCAAGTTACAACTTCCCAGGAGTAAGAGAATAAAGGTCACTCCCACCCACCTCATTGGTGTTGGTTGGTTCTGGTTCAGTGTCCTTGAAATTTTCCCTAAAATGCCCAGTCTGCTATTGAAATTTCAGTTTCCAACCTTCTAGGACATACAGTGCAAGCATGACTGTCTTCTATTGTTAGTAGGTCTCTTGTTTGAGAGCTATTTTTGTCCAGGTTTATACCTGAGCAGCATGTGCCTGACCTTTCCATTTGGATCTAGTTTCATGTTGCTTTATTATACTTAAATATCATGTGGGTTCAAGCCATGGTTTCCCTTACAAAGTGGGGAGTTTGGAAGCATCATTTTACCCAAGAGCCTCTGAAAAGGAAATCATGCTACTTACCCAAGACCTTTTCATGAGAATATTGCCACAGTCAAATGAGAGGAAAGATGACAATAATTACTGTGAACTGCAAGCACTTACCTACCTTTGAAAGGATGATTCCCCTACACACACTGCTCTCTTTCAATCATTTGCAAACACTTTCAACCTCCTCATAAGAGACACAGCCAACTCTCCTTTATGAAAACGCATCCTTATTTCAAATACCACTTATTCCACTGACCCTTCCCTGATTCCCAAGTCAAACCCCCAATAGTGCTCAGTACTGTTTTATATTACAAATTTCCCTTCCCTTGGTTTTAATTTTTTTCGTATCTCTCCTGTTATGCTTGTTTCATTTCATATAGATTGAATGGTATTTTTTATTATTTCTAACTTTTAAGTTCAGGGGTACATGTACAGGATGTACAGGTTTGTTACATAGCTAAACATATGCTATGGTGATTAGCTACACAGATTATCCCATCACTAAAGTGTTAAGCCCAGCATCCATTAGCTATTCTTCCTGATACTCTCCCTCCTCCCACCCATTACCCTCTGACAGGCCCCAGTGTGTGTTGTTCTCCTCCCTGTGTTCATGTGTTCTCATCATTCAGCTCCCACTTATAAGTGAGAACATTCAGTATTTGATTTTCTGTCCATGCTTTAGTTTGCTGAAGATAATGGCTTCCAGCTCCATCCATGTCCCTGTAAAGGACATGATCTCATTCCTTTTGAGATGGAGTTTTGCTCTCGTTGCTCAGGCTGGACCGCAATGGTGCAATCTTGGCTCACTACAACCTCTACCTCCTGGGTTCAAGTGATTCTCCTGCCTCAGCCTCCCGAGTAGCTGGGATTACAGGCATATGCCACCACAACTGGCTAATTTTTTGTATTTTTAGTAGAGATGGGGTTTCACCATGTTGGCCAGGCTGGTCTTGAACTCCTGACCCCAAGTGATCCACCCACCTTGGCCTCCCAAAGTGCTGGGATTACAGGAGTGAGCCACCATGCCTGACTGATCTCATTCCTTTTTATGGCTGCATAGTATTCCCAGGTGTATATACCATATTTTCTTTATTCAGTCTATTACATGGATGCCAGTGATGTGGGCAGTAGCAAGGGTGATGGGGAAAGGATGATGAAGTACCAAGGAGGTCAACATGAATTCTTGACTTCTCTTTCCTCATTTGCTGCATACATCCCAGCAACAGTTAATCTTGTTCATTTGATCTTGGTACGTCATCGTTCTCTCCCCATCACCCTTTCTACTGCCTACATCACTGTCATCTATCACTTAGATAACTGCAACAGCAATCTTAACATAGCCCCCAAGCCCCAGTCTGAGTAAGTCATTCCACCCAACTCCTTGTTGTACTATCAGAACGGTCTTTCTAAAAATTCAAATATAATCATGTCACTGTTAATATATCTTGTTAGCTTCCGATTGTCCTCAGGATAATATTCAAATTCCTTAGCATAGCATGGCCCTGCCATTTTTGACTCTCCAGCATCATTTCTCAGCACTCTGATCTACTCAGAACACCAAGTTTCTTCATGGCTCTTCCTAAATCATTCTACTCATGTATCTTCCCCACACCCTTTCATCTGAAAAACCTCTAACCATTCTGTAAGATCCCCAGGTACCATCCCCTCCAGAAAACTGTTTTGGCCTCCCTCAAAGCCAAGCTACATGCTTGTCCTGTAAGTTTTATAGCACTCTGGAGATACCTGCAAACCTATAAAAACTAAATATATATTCCACACACTCACTATTATTTATACCTGTATCCTCTTTGGGCTGTGAGTTCCTTGTTGGATAAATACACAAATGAATGAAGTATGTACCATATTCCAGGACATTCCATCACTTGTGTGGTTTTTGCTAGGGAAGATTACTCTGAAACAAGTGTTTTCCTTCTGAAGTACCTCATCTCATAGCCTAGTTCCTGAGGAACTGGTCTAGTTTATGATCTAGTCTTCCCTACTAGTTGGTGACCTATCACAGATTAATTTGGGTCACTAAGCTGTTATTCAAGGACTTTGTCTATGCTTAAATCCAACTGAGGAGAGGCTGGGGGGATAAATAAGCTCAGTAAAACAATCTATCAATTTGGATCTAGTCACTAATTGTGTGTTTTTAAATCACAAGATTGTCTCAACCAAATAATAAACCATCCAATTCCATAGAGTCAAATACTTAGCTAGCTGGCCCAGTGCCTCTGCGTTTTTCTCAAGAAACTAAATGTCAGTCCTCTGTGCATGGCTGAACTGGAGAAAACTGTCTAGTGAGAGAGCAGGGGTGGAGAGACCTATGAGGAAGGTCCCTCCAGTTCCCCAAGCAGGAAATTACCTTTGCCTTAGGGAATTTTTATTGCAAATTGGCTAGTCATTTCTTTTGCTACAGCAAATTAAAGTATTGTATAGATCTAGAGCAGGGGTCAGCAAACTTTTTTCTTAAATGGCTCAATAATAAATATTTTCAGTTTTGTGGGCCAGGAGACAAAATTTAGGCTATTATGTACTTACTAATATAACATTTAAAATGTAGTCATTTTAAAATACAAAAAATACCTGTGGTAGCTCTCCATTAGTTTGAAGACTATGTAGCTGGATTTAGTTCCCAGGCTGTAGTTTGCCAATCCATGCTCTAGAATTGCCTACCCTCTCCATAAGAGCCTTTCAGGTATTTGAAGTTAGCACACATGATAGCATACCTCCAAACTCTGTCCGACATACAGCCCCTAAGCATGATCTTGATCTCTTTATTTCTATCTCCTTCCAAGGTCTCCAGATGTCTCCTATTGAATAGCAGTTACAATGAGTTATCTATTTAAAATCACAGCACTCATTACTTGAGCCCAGAAGTTCAAAGTTGCAGTGAGTTATGATCATGCTATTTCCTTCCAGCCTGGGTGACAGAGCAAGACCCTGTCTTGCTCTTATCTTATGGGTATCTTAGGAATACCCATAGGATACTATTTCTGGATATGTCTGTGAGGGTATTTCTGGAGGAGATTAGCATTTAAATCAGTGGACTGAGTAAGGAAGATTGCCCTCACTATTGTGGACAGGCATAATCCAGTTATTAAAAGACCAGAAAGAACAAAAAGATGGGAAAAGGTCAAATTCAGTCTGAGCTGGGACATCCATCAGACATTGGTGTTCTTGGTTCTTGGGTCTTCAGACCAGTGCTCATGTCATTGGCTCCCTTGGTTCTCAGGCCTTTGGACTCAGAGTGAATTACAGCACCAGCTTTCCTGGTTTCCAGCTTTCAAATGGCAGATCATTGGACTTCTTGGCGTCCATAACCACATAAGCCAATTGCCATAATAAGCATCGTCTCTCTATCTACCTATTTATCCATCCATCCATCCAGTTGACTCTGGATGGATGTCAAAAAAAAATTCACAGCATTCAGAGTAAATATAATATTCTAGTTCTAGTTTGTGTGGCATGAATCTTGGCAAGTGATATTTCTTCAGAATCTATATTTCTACAGAACATTCTTTTGTTCTCCACTCCTATCTCTGCTTCATACGAGGAAGACCCAACTCATTATTTGGATTTCAAGTTAAACCTCTTCAAAGCATTATCATATCCAAAATCCTGCCCTCCCTCCCCATCCTTCAATCTCTATTTCAGTGCCATTTTTTGTTTGTTGTTTTTATTCATAGGACATAGCCCAATTTATAATTATCTTATTTATTTGTCAGTTTACTTGAAGGATATTTTATTTGTTGTCACACCAAGCAGAATAAAGTAAAAGCTTCGAGAAAGCTAGGATAATTTCTAGTTCCAGTTATGATGAAGTAGGAAGCATCAGACTTAACCTCTGCTGTACATGCCAAAAACAATATATAAAATAATGTTCTCAGGCACTGGACAATGATTAATGTCAGGCTATGATCCTTGACAGAAGAGAAGCACATGAGGTAAAACCCTCTGTGTTAGAGTTCTTAAGAGAAACAGAATGGGCCGGGCGCGGTGGCTCAAGCCTGTAATCCCAGCACTTTGGGAGGCCGAGACTGGCGGATCACGAGGTCAGGAGATCGAGACCATCCTGGCTAATACGCTGAAACCCCGTCTCTACTAAAAAATACAAAAAAACTAGCCGGGCGACGAGGCGGGCGCCTGTAGTCCCAGCTACTCGGGAGGCTGAGACAGGAGAATGGCGTGAACCCGGGAGGCGGAGCTTGCAGTGAGCTGAGAGCCGGCCACAGCACTCCAGCCTGGGCGGCAGAGCAAGACTCCGTCTCAAAAAAAAAAAAGAGAAACAGAGTCAACTGGATGGATGGATGGATAAATAGGTAGATAGAGAGATGATGCTTATTATGGCAATTGGCTTATGTGGTTATGGACGCCAAGAAGTCCAATGATCTGCCATTTGAAAGCTGGAAACCAGGAAAGCTGGTGCTGTAATTCACTCTGAGTCCAAAGGCCTGAGAACCAAGGGAGCCAATGACATGAGCACTGGTCTGAAGACCCAAGAACCAAGAACACCAATGTCTGATGGATGTCCCAGCTCAGACTGAATTTGACCTTTTCCCATCTTTTTGTTCTTTCTGGTCTTTTAATAACTGGATTATGCCTGTCCACAATAGTGAGGGCAATCTTCCTTACTCAGTCCACTGATTTAAATGCTAATCTCCTCCAGAAATACCCTCACAGACATATCCAGAAATAGTATCCTATGGGTATCCCTAAGCACAGCCAATTTGATATATGAAATGCTTTCTTCTTGAGGGCATTTTCTAAATTCCGATGCAGAGAAATAAAGTCAAGCAGACAACAGCAGTTTTACTGGATTGAGGAAATGGAGATCAGAGTTCACAGCTGCTAAGATGATTGAAATTTCAGGTGCAGAGAAAGGAGGAAGCAGCAGAGAAGGAGTCCTAACCATCTGTGTAAAATTACTCCTTGGGTCCTTGGAGTGGCTGTTCAGCATCATGATGAGGAAAGTCCTTCATAGAATAAAATTCCTTTAAGCTTAGAAAGTGTTTACATATATCTCCCCTCACAACAATCTCTGTAGAGGATGTGGAATAAGAATTTGCATCATTCGTCATCTTCATTCACAATTAAGATTCAAAAATTATCTGAACTAGTAAAAGAAAATGCTGCAGTCAGAAGAGCTAGAACAGGAAATCAAGAAAATTATGGTATTTACTAACTACCTACTCTATGTAGATATTGTGCTAAGCCCTTTCCATAAACTTCCTTACTTCATTTAATCAGCAAATCTGTTCAAATAAATTAGCGTAGTATTTGCCTCCTTTTACTGTCTATCTCATTACAAAATCCATGTGCTGAAACACCATGCTCCACTCCCTTCCCCAGAGGCTTTGCCTCTGTCCAGTGCTTTTTAATGGTAACGCTACTTCTGTATCTCAGTTTCCTCAGAACTGAGACTATCTGTAACTGGGCTCATTAACACCATCTCTTTAGTTTATTTGTTTGGATGCGAGAAGTGACTCTGTTTCCTAGCAACCTTGTCCCCTGCTCCCTCAATTTTCCCTACTCATTATCTTCCCCATGATCAACTACAAATTAGCCAAATTATGGGCAGATTTTAGATTTCCCAGAAATAGAAAGGGCACTTGCAAACATTTGTTCTCTTGGCATGAAGTGGGTCTGAGTACCCATGCTTATTGAGGACAAAGCAGGGAGACGGAATTGGCCATTAATCTCAATGTGTCTACAGATTTGGGAGCCAAGTCTCCCAGGATAGCCATTTAAGTGTCTTTTGGCCATTTCATGGAAGAACCAATGGTAACCCCAAGAAGAGCCATAATTTTGGTTAAAACAGGATCCCCTTAACATCTGTCTGCAAAGTTAATGGTCAATTTGGTAGTTTTACTCTCAGATCTGTTGTGAAATCCACTAATGAGCCCTGCACCTCACCCTTTAATATTCTGAGAATCAGACAATTGTTCAGACTGACCTTTCAAATACTCTTTGTAGAAACATGAAAAAATGCTCCCTACACCAATATAAAACACAACTTGGCACTCAAATGCAGCCCCTATCTAATTTGTCTCCTCGAGCCAAGGGCTTTCCACTCATTCATAATCTGTATTAAAGGCAATTTTCACAAACATAGTCCCTTCTGGGGTTATTTCCTAAAATGTTCTAGGAAATGAACTGTGTCTAGGAACCAAGATGAACCCTGAGTGGAATATAAATTATCATTTTTTTTTGTATATTTGTTGCTTATTCAATACATATTTTAAATACCTATCATGTGCCAGACAACATTTTAGACACTGGAGACACAGTAGAAAATAAGTCAAAGGTCTTTGTGCTAGACCTTAGGAATGGGTTTCTTCTTCCAGGCCTATCGTAGGATTTTATGTCCCTGCCAACATGATATTAGGGCTTTATTTGGCCAGTAAAACATAGACGGTACTGATGTGTGTGACTGTGAGATAGTAGCTTTACCCAGGGCATTTCTTGCCATGCTTTCCTTTCCCTCTGCCTCAGCAACTAGCTTGGGTCCTGGAGTTAGGGAAATGCATAGTAGGCTTCCCAGAAGACCCAGCATGGACATATGACATCAACAAAGCTTCAATGTTGCTTTACAGCATTGAAAAAAATAAAAAAGTAAGTCTAACCTTTTCTGTCTCAGTTCTTATGGACACAGAAATTCAAAATTCAGTCTCTCAAGATTTCCACCACAGTCCAGCCTATCCAGATCATCTGGCATAAATGCCAATAGTCACACCAAGACAAACCTTACTTCTCTGACATAAGAGAGCTCTGCGGTGACGTCAACTATAATGGCAGCAGCAGGATATAAAGAGCCTCAGACTGGAAGAGAGAAGGTGAAGGCCCTTGTTTCTGTAGGTTGGCTCAGAATTTGGTGTGTGTAGATGGCAGATGGTCAAATAAGTCAGAAGTTTCCAAACCTGACCTTGTATCATATTCACTACGTGCTGAGGGAATATTAAAAGAATTCCCTCAGCAGATTACTAGATCTCAGTGGGTGCTGTGAAATTAAGTACCTCAGGGTGACTTTTATGCATCCCGTGGATTTTGGAGTCACATTCTAAGTTATAAGCCTTCTCAGAACCCATATCATGTCGGTCCCCCATGTGACAGAACCTCCACCTTGGTTCCTGATTTGCACCCCATTCCCTTTCTGATATTGGGATTCTGTACTGAACCCAAGCTTACTGGGTTGGAGCTTTGCCCATACATACACCAATCCCTTTCTTCTGAGAAATGAATCCTGTCTCTTGAGCTCCCAGACACATGACACCTTGTGATTCAGAGGAATACCACTCTTTGAGGAGGCCCTGCTGGAACTCACTGTGGTACATAATTTTGTGATATGGGTAACCCTGCAATCTCCTCTCAGAGAAATTTATCCCTCCACTCACCAGCCCCTGTTGAAGGGGTGAGTCAAGGTAGGTGTGTTTTATTATAGCATGTGATCCACTGCAAGTCACAGCCAACTTAACACACACACACAAAAAGCCAATACAAGGAAAGCCAACCTACTAACTGGCTAATAAGTAATGTTCTGCCTTGAAAGTTTGAACAAAGAAAAGAAAAATCTATGATCAGAGACTAGCGAATATTTACACTGAAGGTTACATGGAATTGGGGATAGAATAGTCATTCTCAGTCGTGTTCTTACTGAGAAGTTATCTCAGAAAGTTAAATGCCAGAGAAAGCCTATTAACATCTTTTAATAGAGACAGAGAGAGATAAAAACAGAGAAAAGAGGAAATTCTATCCTTAGAACCTTTTAAGCAAAATTTACAATTTTTGACACAAGGTGTATACTGTGTTTCATTTTTGTGAAGTGCCCCTGTAAACTTTCAAAACTCTCCTTTCCTTGAACTAGCATGAATAGGGTTGGTTTCTCACACATAAAAAAATTTGCCTGTGTTGAATTCCCTTAAATGATGAACATGGGTCTTATTCTAGCCTGGAGTTACCACTTGGACAAAATGAACTTTTACCCAGGATCAGGCCAGGCTTTTCCTCCAGCCTGGCCCCTAAAGCCCCAAATTCCTCTCAGCTGAGTCAATCCTAATTATGTTAATATTTCAACAAGATTATCAGCTTATTTTTCACTTTTCCCTACTTCTAAATTGAAATAACTTTATTGTTCTCTTCATACTTTTCAAAGTATTGAAAATCAACCAAACCTAGTCGACAAAGTATTAACTAGCTGGATAGATGGCATATTAAAACAGATATCATCACCTTAATAGAGAAGTCTCTCCCACGCTTTCTTATAAATCCAGATGTGCCCTGATTTAAGAAAATTTATAATTTATAAAAACTCAACTTGTAATAAACTGTGAGGGTAAATTTGCTTTTCCAAAGCAACTCTTCAAATTCAGAGCACTCTATGCCTACATGTAGGCACTTATTTCAAAGACAAAAACTGAGCGGAGAAGGGAGAGAATACAGTAATGTCCACTGAAGGATATCTTAGAGAAGCATAAAAATCAATAGGAAAACAGGATTTGATTTGCATAGCATATTTCCAAGACATATCACTTACTACTAATGATCAACCCAGAGAGCCATTACTCCTGAGATTCTGGAATGAGCTTAGCTGACTCTAACCTCATCCAAATCCACTCAAGACAATCCCTAGGAAATGATTTCACTTATTTCCAATAATCTAATTTCTATGAACTGGTTACATAATCTCTTCACAACACAAATATCTCAATGCTGAGAGTCCTTACTGCCTCCACACCTTAATGTACCAATTTATTTCTTCCTAAAATGCAACCGTATGACCTAGGACACTCATTAAGAAAGAGAAACTGAGTTCTCTATCAGACTCACCCATTTGCGCTCAGTAACACTCTCCCAGAGTAAAGAGAAATGTGCAAAGTATGAATTTATTGGAGGGAAGGAGTAAGGTGTTAATAGTACATTTATTTACTCATTATATAGGTATTAATGAATGTCTAGTATAATCTATCATTAGGGATTATATTTTTGCTAAATTTATATATGAGAAGTTGGTAAGTAATCAATTTTAAAGCATTTATTATAGCATGATGGTTAAGGATGTGGCCCCCAGCATCAGTTTCTTAGGTTTGAATCCTAACTATAAAACTTCTAAGGTTTAGTTTCATCATCTGTAAAACAGGAATGAAAACAGGGATAACCTTGCAAGATGATTGTGTAAGTTAAATTATGTAATCCATGTGTGATGGTTTATTTTGTCAAGTTGACAAGGCCACAAAGTACCCAAACATTTGCTCAAACATTATTCTGAGTTTATCTGTGAGGATGTTTTCGGATGAAATTAACATTTGAATCAGGAGATCCAGTAAACAAGATTGCTCTCCCTAATGTGGGTGGACCTCATTCAATCAGTTGAAGGCCTGAACAGAACAAAAAGGCTAACTTTCCTATGCATAAGAGGACACTTCTCCTGTTTGACTGCAGGAGCTAGAATATTAGTCTTTTCCAAGCTTCAGTCCATAGCACTGAAACATAGCTCTTCTTGGGTCTCAGGCCTGCCAGCTTTTTTATTAGAACTTACACAACTGGCTGCCCTAGTTCCCAGACCTTCAGACTCAGGCTGGAACTACACATCGACTCTCCTGGGTCTCCAGCTTGTCAGTTGCAGTCCTTGGGATTTCTTAGCCTCCATAATCATGTAAGCCAATCCTTACAGTAAATCTCTATTTCTCTGTCTCTCCCCCATTCTCACACACACACACACACACACACACACTCTCTCTCTCTCTCTCTCTCTCTCTCTCTCTCTCTCTCTCTCTCTCTCTCTCCCCTTCTCTCTATTGGTTCTGCTTCCCTGGAGAACCCAAATATGTCATGTAAAACATTTAGCACAATGCTAGACCCATAACAATCACTCAATGAAAGGTTAGCCATTACAAGGGACTGCACTGGTCACTGGTAGAGGCAACCACCAAGATGACTCAAATCTAACATTTACTTTCAGAAAAGTCATGGAGGTTATTCCCTTGAGCACCTATCCTTCCCCTTTAAAGCACACTCCACAACACATCACCACTGTTGCTTTGCAGGCTCTATGGAGTTCCCAAAATAAATGTAAATCATGTTCCCACCTAGGGTGCTATCAAATTGAGGAATTCTGGAGGAGCTGCAGGAGTCATGTACTGCTATAAAAAGCCCAGGAGCCTCTGGGGAGAGCCTAACCTCACACAAGTGGAAGCCAGACAGACCCTCTTGGCCTGGGAACAAAATCTCAGGCCTGGACAAGAGGGTACTTACAATCAGTTAACTGAAAATATAAAAAGCCAGTCCTAAAGAGACGTCATCTTGTTTCCCATTAAACAGAAGTACTTATTCCATTTGCACTTTTTCAGCCCAGACTTTCTTCTTTTAATCTTCTGGAACATGGGACAGAATTAATTTGTTTGGTCAATTCATCCTATACAAGGTTTAAATTTATCTTTTTGAAACTAATCTGTCACTGATTATCTCAGGAGTTAGGGGGCCAGAACATGGATCCAGTCTCCCTGTAGATCAAAGCTACTTCAGGCTGAAAGGTATTTAATGCTAACATTTGGTCTGAGAGGAAAGAGGACATAACACGAAAGATGGTGGACAACATCCTCTCTCCTGCAAGAACAGCATGTCCCATCCTTAGAATGTTGCAGAAGCCCTGCCTAATGGTGTTTCCAGCCCTTCCCTGCAGCTTTCTAATCCGCATAGCTGTAGCCACTCAATACCCCATGCAGGTCCAGACTCTAGAGGTCAAATACCTAAGTTGTTACCA